>NW_025814152.1:0-73703 GCF_018902025.1 Drosophila willistoni | reverse complement strand
TGCAAAACAGAACTAAACATTTGACTGTTCCAAAAGTCAGAATAGAGCCACCGCTCAGTCCATGAAAAGAACTTTTAACTAATTTATCGCAATCTAAATGCGGCATCAACGCTCTACTGGCAAAACTTACTGGGCTTCCGGAATCTAATAGGGCAAAAATATTATTAACATCAGTGCATTCCCCTTTACAAGATATTCTTAAACTTACTAATTGAATAAATGACTTATCATCAATGGTGTCCGGGTCTTCACCAGAGCTCATGGCGGCGATCTGGGTTCGCATTGGACAATTCCGGTACTGATGGCCCACTTTGAAGCACCGATAGCAACTTCCTTTTGGTCTCTCCTGGCGTGAACAGTCAAACATTAAGTGACCAATCTGGCGGCAATTGAAACATCTCTTATCCTTTGCAGCAGGCGTAATGGCCTGCGCACGGTCTGAAGTCTGACGAGCCTGAGGAACGTAGTTTTTGGCTGGTGGCTGAACTGTTTGAAAACGTATCATCTTCTCTCGCAATTCGTTCAGAGAAGTACAATAATACAAAGGAGCTGACAATCCGGTTCGATCTTGTAGTCCGTCAACAATGTATTTGACCACATCGGTGTCTTCAAAATTGCCCTGCTGAGCAATATTTCGCATAATGATGAAATACTGCAAGAGTGACTCCCCTTTGCCAATTGAGCGCTTCCTCATCTGGTTAGCAATCTCGTAGTTTGTCATTTGTAGGCCAAATACCTTCACAAGGGCATCCTTCAGCTCGCTCCAGGTTGTAGTCTTTTCATATGTCATGTATGCTTTAGCAGATCCCTCCAGCAGTCGGTTGCCCAACGACCAACATTGGGCATCACTCAGTACATACACTGTTGCTGCTTTCTCCAGCTCACGAATCCATACGTGAATGGACAGATCACCATCACCAGAGAATTTAGGTACAGTAGTTTCAACATCTTTCAAGTTCATGCGGCAATTATATTCCGGTCCGCTTAAGTTCTCCTCCAGCTCCATAACACGTGTTTTTAGCTCCGCCAGGTTTTTACGTGCTGTATACAATTCGATGCTACTAAGAATCGAAGCCTTTCACGAACATGCACGTTCGCGTCTGATCCTACAGAGGTCTCACGAGATATCGTCGGCGACTGGTTAGCACCCACTTGATCCGGTGTACTTGGCTGCTCAATGTTTCCCACGCCGCGCTGCTCAATAAGAGGCTCCGGACCAACATCCACAAGTTGTCCGGCAAGCACATTTGCAGACACTGCTGGGCTGACTGCCTGCTCTTCGGGTACATCACTCTCTCCAGACTGATTCTGTGCCATGACTTGTTTTACCAATGCTCGCAATTGGTAAATTGACGCTTCTTTGTCGCAAGGTTCCTTGGCCGCTAGCAACTCAAACAATGCGGTTTTGTTTAATTTAATGATCTCGGTGTATTTCATGAAAATACGTTCTTTAGGGCAAACTCCCTTGGGATTGTCTTTATATTTCCGGATTTTATTTATTTTCAAATTAAGTGCACATGCGGTCTTATTGACTATATTCAAGAGAGTGTGCCCGTACCCCGCCTTAGCGTATTATACCCTTTTAGTGTGACCGAATTCGGTTATCGGGGAAATTCACTGAGACGAGGAGCGGGCTTTTTTTAAAATATTCCTAATGTTTACACTATTTAGGTATTTTTGACTCGCCAACAGGTGCAGACGAGCCGGAAGGAATGTTATTCACAGACGCAAGCAGTAGGCTAGTCGGAGGCCGATTCTTCTTTTTTATACCCTTGCAGAAAGGGTATAGTAATTTTGGTCAAAAGTGTGCAACGCATAAAAGGAAGCATCTCCGACCATATAAAGTATATATATTCTTGATCAGCACGACGAGACGAGTTCAAATAGCCATGTCCGTCCGTCCGTCCGTCCGTTCGTCCGTCTGGATCAACGCAAACTCCTCCTAGACCGTAAGAGCTACAGACCTGAAATTTACCATGTAGGCTCCCATACAAATGGCAAAGTCACGAAAAGTGACTTTTCTCAATAACTTCGTTATTTTCTAAGCTATTATCATGAAATTTAATATTTATTATTATTCATATAAATGACTATGTCAAATTTGATCAAGATCGGGTGACGAAATCATTTAGCTCCCATAGGAACGATCGGTCGAAAACAGTTACTTTGATAATTACTTATTGTTAGTGTTTTCCTATGCTAAGATTGTAGGCCGTTCTTTCGCAAACATTAGACTTTTTAGATAAAACGTTTTTCCACTTTGGTGGCTAAGGATAAGGAAAGAGTTACCAAAAATGTTGCAAGAGTATACAAACTTTGATGCGGTCGAAGTTAGTCACGGCCCTCTGGTTTTAATAAAATTTTGCACCACAATTTTTGCATTGCACACAACAAGTGCTTCTCAAAAATTGGCGTGAAAGAGAACATATATAAAAAAAAATTATATATAAAATGCGTATATTTCATTCTTTATAGTATGCCTTAAAAATATATTTTTCTCTTTAACATTTCTTTAAATTGATGACACTACAAAGCTATATGCTTCATAACGCTTCAAAACATTTCTCAGATTGGAAACGGCTTCTTCTTCAGTTTTTCCGGAGTTCCAGCACGGGTTAAATCACGAAAAACGGGCATTCACGTGCCTCTGAAATACACCAGGGAAATTAATTCAAAATTTTTTTTTAAAAACTGGCACGTTGTGTGTATTGAACGAGGTGAATCTTCGACTCTCTATTTCAATATCTACATGGATAAATCCATTCTTTAAATCGATTGTACTGAAAACTGTTGCTCTTTGCAGCCGATCCAATTGATCTTCAATCAGTGGTAATGGAAAACTGTCTCTTACTTGTTTACTCTTCTGTAGTCAATGTACAGCCGGGGGGTGCCATCGAGTTTTTTTTACTAATACGACCGGACTGCTCAATTCAGATTCGGATTGTTCTATTATTTCGTCTTTCAGCCACCGGTCGACTTGGTCATCCATTATACACCGATCAGCGAAAGCGAAATTGGATTATCGTCTTTTAATAAAATACGCATTTCAACATTTATCGATTTTAGTTTTTCCTGTCAATGTCAATTTTATAGTTATCGACCTTAATTTAATTACCGAACTTATTCGTTTCATTTTTATTTTACTCTGCTTATAACAGTCTTCTAAAACCACTAAAAAAACCAAACCAAACTGTTCTTGGCTTACTAAAAGCCTTCCCGTAAATGAACGATAGGTAACACTCCATTTTTTTCTCCGAAACCGAATAGAACTTTATGAATTTTAGAGAACTTAAATTGTAACTTAAACAAAGTAATTTAAAACTTATCGAAATCCATGAATTGAATAAAATTATAGGCAATAAGGATTTAAAAAAGATCATAGATGTTGATGAACATTCAAACATGGAAAAGAAAGAAATTATTACTGTAAATGCTACAATTACCATAGCAATAAATGTACTAAAAAAATGTAATTGAATGCAAAATGAATTATCCAAAGGAAAAAGATGCGAAAAATGTAAAAAATTATCAAAATGACAAGGTTTCGAGAAATGTAGAGAATTGTCTAAATGAAAAAGATGTAAAAAAGTTAGAAAGTTAACAAAATGAAAAAGTTTTAAATAAGGTAGAGAATAATCTGAGTGGTAAAAATGCGCAAAACGTTTAGAATTATCTAAATTTAAAAGCTTCGAAAAATATATATAATCATGTAATTGGAAGAGATACGAAAAAGGTAATGCGAAATTAGTAGAGAAAAATAACACTACAGAGTGAAAAGTAGCATCTAACACTCATATCATTGAATTGTTAAAGAATAATAACAATGAATTAGGGGAGTTTGACAAGCAAATATTTAACATCAATGTAGTAGAAGATAGTAAAATAGGTAGTGAAATCAATGAGCTAAATGATTTAGTCACCCGATCTTGATCAAATTTGACATAGTCATTTATATGTATAATAAACTCACCAATATTAAATTTCACGACAATAGCTCAGAAAATAACGAATTTATTCAGAAAAGTCACTGTTCGCAACCTTTTGTATGGGAGCTATATGATATAGTTATCTGAATCCGAGATATACAAGTTGAAAGGGTATATAAACTTTGACTCAGTCGAAGTTAGCGCCGGTCCTCTGTTTTAACTATGATTTTCGTTAAACCCTTTTTCTTGGGTTCCAGTGGTCTTTGCGGCGCTACATAATACTTGCCAAAAAAATCTCAAATTACATTTTTTAGGTTTAGTTTTCCGACTCATATATTGTACCGGATGAAATAAACTATCTTCCGAATTTTTCTGTAAAAGCGCAGCTCCGAAACCGTGTTTGAAGGCATCAGTGTGAATCTCAGACTCTAGCTTAGGATTGTATAACTTTAAAACGGGACCTTTGATCAATGCTAACATGAATTGCTCAGACGCTACCATTTGCAATTCTTTAAACTCGAACTTGTTGTCTTTTAGCTAAATGTCAGTCAAGGGCTTAGCTGTTACTGCGTATCCTTCGATAAATCTACGGAAATACGATGTTAACCCTAAAAATCGTTGAACTGACTTCTTATCATGTTGGATCGGGAATCTTGAAACGGCATCAGTCTTCTCCTTACTTGGCTCAATACTTCCATTTTCAACTATATAGCCCAAAAAATTTACTTTACTCTGCAGTATCTGACATTTCTCCCAGTTTATTCTCAACCCATTTTCCGCAGCTATCTTTAGGTTTAATTAGACCATCATTTGCGCTAACACTTGGTATAATTATATCGTCCATATACACCACTGCATCTCCATTCTTCACTGATTCTCTCATCTTGTATTGTACTATTAACAATTTTCTGATCAGACTATGCTAGACGCCTTGGATGATATTTCTAATAGGTTTCTAACTTTTAATCAACTTCTTGACTTCACTAGCGATTTCTGCACTGATATGTGACAAGTCACTCTTGATTTCCACTTTATTCTGTTCTGCACTGTGCATACACATACTTTCAATATCCTTAAACAACTTAGCACAAGATTTATTCGCATTACACAGTGATTCTTTTCTCTTGATGCTCACAAACTTTGTGCCTTTCTTTGTAACAACCAAATCGACATGATCTAATATGGTTCTACCCAAAATTTCTTCATATGCCATGTCTTCATCAGGAATGATATGAAACTCGACTTCCATCTCCATGCCATCTATCTTGACACTTATGCTAAAACTACCAAAGGTCAGGTTGAACTTAATCGTCTTATAAGTTACTTCTTTCAACTCCAAACTCGAATCAGTAAATTTACCTGATGCTTTTACTAATTTATCATCTACAACATTGGTGCTTTCAACTTTGGTGGTATCTTTTCCCTTACATTCAAATGAGCGATGGCCTGTTTTGCCACATTTAAAACAAGTAAACCTTTTCTTGTTACAGTCTCTCATCATGTGTGAGTGATCACTTAAAACATTTGCGATCACCTTTTGTTATCGAACTTTTCTCTCTATTATCTCTACCTTGCTTGTGGAGAGATGACTCCAATGTTGTTTTCTTTGACGACTTCCTAGGATCATAGGATTTTAAGTAGGTCTCTATTTGAACTTTCAACGCATCCACTGTTCTGGCTTGATACAATAGTGCCTTATTTGTTCTCATTTCTGGTATACCTTCTACAAAATACTCGATTAAACTTTCGTCATCCAAATCGATCGGATCTCTTCAACTGTCGATTACTTAGTCTTCTATGAACTTCGGCTGATGAAACCTTTACTCTGAATTCGTTTTTCAAAGCTATTTTCAGGGACTCCCAACTACAAATATATCTCTTACTACGTATAAACGACAATGCAGCTCCCTTTAACAATTGTTTTGCATACACAAAAAGCTGTAACTGACTCCACTGTACGGTTAAAGCGCATTCCGCAAAACTCGGAAACGCTTCCCTCCACATAATCTTTTAGTGTGAAATTGACCTTTGCTCATCTGTGTTCGGGACTTCTCGAATGGTTCTAGCCAAAGCGAAATCTGCCTCCTGCCCGTCATTCTCAGTTTCTATTAGATCGTTTCGAGTAGATGCGATTGCAGCTCAACTTTAAGGCCTGTAGTCTCTAGCCCTAACTCTCTCAATTTAATGCGCAACTCTTCAATACGCAAAGCTAAAATTCACCTCGATCCATTTCGCACAATTACAGATATAATGCTTAACAAGTTTGCTATATTAATGTATAGTTAGTATCAATAAGTTAAATTTGTTACGACTTTACAAAAATTTACACACTATGTTAATGTAGGTCAAATTGTGGTAGGTTATGGTTAAATTCAGACGATTCTTAGAAATGTGCTCTCTGCAGCCCTCTTCAATTTCGTCAATATTTCTGCCAACGGACTGGTTTCGTCATGCAAGCAAAGTAACTCACACTCAAGACAATATTTAAACAGCTCACCCAACTATAGTCGTCCTGCTCTATGGAACAACTCAATATCGCCCTCTGTTGCCACTCACTCTGCTGTCGCTACTCACTCGGCTGTTTTCCACTCGTTCTCTTGGTCTCTCTTTGTCTGCTCCCACACCAATTATCTCAACTTCGTGTCTGCTGCCTTCTCGTTTGGACTTGTCGTCTTCGTCTGCTTCTTGTAACGGTTTGTGTTGTCCGCTCTCTTTGTCTGCTTCCACACCAATTATCTCAACTTCGTGTCTGCTGCCTTCTCGTTTGGACTTGTCGTCTTCGTCTGCTTCTTGTAACGGTTTGTGTTGTCCGCTCTCTTTTGGTTTTCCGCTTCCACGGTGAACACTGGTTATCATCAACTTCGTGCCCTCTGTCTGCTCTCTCTGTCTGTCTGCTTCCACAGTGAACACTGGTAACCATCAACTTCGTGTCCGCTGTCTGCTCTCTCTGTCTGTCTGCTTCCACAGTAAACACTGGTTATCATCAACTTCGTGTGTGCTGTCTGCTCTCTCTTTTCCTCTCGAGTCACCACCGTTCTTGTGCCGCTCTCTACTTCAGTCGCCGACTTTTTGCCTAAACGGCGCCAAAATTCTTAGTGACGCTCTACTTGCGTCGTCCGACCGCTCACCGTCTCACTGTCCACTCGTCGCCTCTCGTACAGTCACACCAAATTCCAATGCTTTTGAACTTGTAGTGGTTGCTTCTTGTTAAATTCGTTCGCCAACAACCTTGAGTTTATATATGTATTACACGTTAATGCATGCAATTTTAACAATTTGCTGTTCACTTGCGAACCTCACACACACACACAAATTTCACCAATTGTTTTGGGCCAAAAATTTCGGTTCCCACTTTGTGGGATTTTACTTTTTCCCGGTTTATTTATTTCAATATTATTAAAGGATGTGATTTCCTTATTTAGTCTTATTTTATTAACAATGTTTCTTTGTGTTAAGAATACATATATTTTATATTATTTAAATTGCCTTAGTGATAATTTGGGTGCGCGATGTGATCGAGGCGAGAGTACGATTGCGAGTGCTTTTTGAATCAACCCTTCTCTTTATTTGCCAATGACTGAGTCAACCAGCCGCTGCGTGTCGTTCGGTCTCGCACACTAGCTACTGTCCGATTGCCATGATTATGCCCGCATGACACTTCATTTCCTACAATCGGCTGTCCTGACAAGTGCCGCTCATTCGACCCGAATGATCCTAGCCAAGGCTTCATGAATTCAGCCACTGTTGAGGTCTTACAAGGTCCTTCACCATCGCAAACTTTCTCAACGTCGTATCGACCGTGCCTTTCACCTTCGTGACTTTATATGGTCCTAAGTATTTACCTCTCAACTTTAGACCTGTCCCATACTGGGTACGTTCAATCGCCACTAACTCGTTTGTAATAAAACCTGACACATGACGACAAAATCTCAAAAAAAATTGGGACATCCCGCCTTATATATGTATTAGCTAAAGAGAACTACACATATATATCAATAAAATAAAGTAGCAGTCTAACACTCCTGTTTTACACCCTGTAACTGTCGAAATAGGTCAGCAAAACACAAAGGTTAGTGACACTGCGATCCTTTTGCTCAATAAAATAGAGGCAGAACGGATAAACCTACTCCCGCTGTTCCACCAGGACTATACCTCGATTTCCAACTAGAGTTACCCGAACCACTTGAATTATATTGAGAACGCGTGTGATACACTTTAGAGAAGATGTTCAGTATGCATATGACTGCTCAATGGGATTCATAAACGACTAGCAAAAACAGCCTGTGGGGGGGTTCTTTGTGAACGTCATAGCTAGTATTTTCACAGCGTATTTTATGTATGTCGGCTATCCATATTAACCGAATCCCTTGCCTCGATTTTTATTAGAGGAGAATACAAAAGAGTTACGGACATCACTTCTTGCAGGCGCTATAGATGATAATTGCGCTCCGCGTCTGTACCCACCCTACCATGAGCCTGCCAGCGAAAGTTATCGCAGACTCCCAAAACGAAAGCTAGGACTTCTTTTTCTACATCAGGGAACTAAAGAAATTAATGATTCATAATAAACTTAATATTTATTCAAACATTTCAAAATAATTAGCATCATCGTGCTATAGGTCCGATCAATTTGATCTACAAAATTCTTCATTTTCAAAACAATGTTTAGCTAAATAGCTGAATCTCGGTACAAATCCGATTATAAAGGTTGCAAATGTTGCATATGGGTTCTTATTACTAATGATTACTCTACTACTTAATATTCATGATTTCCTAACTTTACTATAATTAAACCTTGTACATTAATTCAAAAAAAAATTAAAAACGAAAAAAAAGAATTGATGAACATTCAAACATGGAAAAGAAAGAAATTATTACTGTAAATGCTACAATTACCATAGCAATAAATGTACTAAAAAATGTAATTGAATGCAAAATGAATTATCCAAAGGAAAAAGATGCGAAAAATGTAAAGAATTATCAAAATGACAAGGTTTCGAGAAATGTAGAGAATTGTCTAAATGAAAAAGATGTAAAAAAGTTAGAAAGTTAACAAAATGAAAAAGTTTTAAATAAGGTAGAGAATAATCTGAGTGGTAAAAATGCGCAAAACGTTTAGAATTATCTAAATTTAAAAGCTTCGAAAAATATATATAATCATGTAATTGGAAGAGATACGAAAAAGGTAATGCGAAATTAGTAGAGAAAAATAACACTACAGAGTGAAAAGTAGCATCTAACACTCATATCATTGAATTGTTAAAGAATAATAACAATGAATTAGGGGAGTTTGACAAGCAAATATTTAACATCAATGTAGTAGAAGATAGTAAAATAGGTAGTGAAATCAATGAGCTAAATGATTTAGTCACCCGATCTTGATCAAATTTGACATAGTCATTTATATGTATAATAAACTCACCAATATTAAATTTCACGACAATAGCTCAGAAAATAACGAATTTATTCAGAAAAGTCACTGTTCGCGACCTTTTGTATGGGAGCTATATGATAAAGTTATCCGATCCGGCTGAATCCGAGATATACAAGTTGAAAGGGTATATAAACTTTGACTCAGTCGAAGTTAGCGCCGGTCCTCTGTTTTAACTATGATTTTCGTTAAACCCTTTTTCTTGGGTTCCAGTGGTCTTTGCGGCGCTACATAATACTTGCCAAAAAAATCTCAAAATTACATTTTTTAGGTTTAGTTTTCCGACTCATATATTGTACCGGATGAGATAAACTATCTTCCGAATTTTTCTGTAAAAGCGCAGCTCCGAAACCGTGTTTCGAGGCATCAGTGTGAATCTCAGACTCTAGCTTAGGATTGTATAACTTTAAAACGGGACCTTTGATCAATGCTAACATGAATTGCTCAGACGCTACCATTTGCAATTCTTTAAACTCGAACTTGTTGTCTTTTAGCTAAATGTCAGTCAAGGGCTTAGCTGTTACTGCGTATCCTTCGATAAATCTACGGAAATACGATGTTAACCCTAAAAATCGTTGAACTGACTTCTTATCATGTTGGATCGGGAATCTTGAAACGGCATCAGTCTTCTCCTTACTTGGCTCAATACTTCCATTTTCAACTATATAGCCCAAAAAATTTACTTTACTCTGCAGTATCTGACATTTCTCCCAGTTTATTCTCAACCCATTTTCCGCAGCTATCTTTAGGTTTAATTAGACCATCATTTGCGCTAACACTTGGTATAATTATATCGTCCATATACACCACTGCATCTCCATTCTTCACTGATTCTCTCATCTTGTATTGTACTATTAACAATTTTCTGATCAGACTATGCTAGACGCCTTGGATGATATTTCTAATAGGTTTGTAACTTTTAATCAACTTCTTGACTTCACTAGCGATTTCTGCACTGATATGTGACAAGTCACTCTTGATTTCCACTTTATTCTGTTCTGCACTGTGCATACACATACTTTCAATATCCTTAAACAACTTAGCACAAGATTTATTCGCATTACACAGTGATTCTTTTCTCTTGATGCTCACAAACTTTGTGCCTTTCTTTGTAACAACCAAATCGACATGATCTAATATGGTTCTACCCCAAATTTCTTCATATGCCATGTCTTCATCAGGAATGATATGAAACTCGACTTCCATCTCCATGCCATCTATCTTGACACTTATGCTAAAACTACCAAAGGTCAGGTTGAACTTAATCGTCTTATAAGTTACTTCTTTCAACTCCAAACTCGAATCAGTAAATTTACCTGATGCTTTTACTAATTTATCATCTACAACATTGGTGCTTTCAACTTTGGTGGTATCTTTTCCCTTACATTCAAATGAGCGATGGCCTGTTTTGCCACATTTAAAACAAGTAAACCTTTTCTTGTTACAGTCTCTCATTATGTGTGAATGATCACTTAAAACATTTGCGATCACCTTTTGTTATCGAACTTTTCTCTCTATTATCTCTACCTTGCTTGTGGAGAGATGACTCCTATGTTGTTTTCTTCGACGACTTCCTAGGATCATAGGATTTTAAGTAGGTCTCTATTTGAACTTTCAACGCATCCACTGTTCTGGCTTGATACAATAGTGCCTTATTTGCTCTCATGTCTGGTATACCTTCTACGAAATACTCGATTAAACTTTCGTCATCCAAATCGATCGGATCTCTTTAACTGTCGATTACTTAGTCTTCTATGAACTTCGGCTGATGAAACCTTTACTCTGAATTCGTTTTTCAAAGCTACTTTCAGGGACTCCCAACTACAAATATCTCTTACTACGTATAAACGACAATGCAGCTCCCTTTAACAATTGTTTTGCATACACAAAAAGCTGTAACTGACTCCACTGTACGGTTAAAGCGCATTCCGCAAAACTCGGAAACACTTCCCTCCACATAATCTTTTAGTGTGAAATTGACCTTTGCTCATCTGTGTTCGGGACTTCTCGAATGGTTCTAGCCGAGGCGAAATCTACCTCCTGCCGTCATTCTCAGTTTCTATTAGATCGTTTCGAGTAGATGCGATTGCAGCTCAACTTTAAGGCCTGTAGTCTCTAGCCCTAACTCTCTCAATTTAATGCGCAACTCTTCAATACGCAAAGCTAAAATTCACCTCGATCCATTTCACACAATTACAGATATAATGCTTAACAAGTTTGCTATATTAATGTATAGTTAGTATCAATCAGTTAAATTTGTTACGACTTTACAAAAATTTACACACTATGTTAATGTAGGTCAAATTGTGGTAGGTTATGGTTAAATTCAGACGATTCTTAGAAATGTGCTCTCTGCAGCCCTCATCAATTTCGTCAATATTTCTGCCAACGGACTGGTTTCGTCATGCAAGCAAAGTAACTCACACTCAAGACAATATTTAAACAGCTCACCCAACTATAGTCGTCCTGCTCTATGGAACAACTCAATATCGCTCTCTGTTGCCACTCACTCTGCTTTCGCTACTCACTCGTCTGTTTTCCACTCGTTCTCTTGGTCTCTCTTTGTCTGCTCCCACACCAATTATCTCAACTTCGTGTCTGCTGCCTTCTCGTTTGGACTTGTCGTCTTCGTCTGCTTCTTGTAACGGTTTGTGTTGTCCGCTCTCTTTGTCTGCTTCCACACCAAATATCTCAACTTCAAGTCTGCTGCCTTCTCATTTGGACTTGTCGTCTTCGTCTGCTTCTTGTAACGGTTTGTGTTGTCCGCTCTCTTTGGTTTTCCGCTTCCACGGTGAACACTGGTTATCATCAACTTCGTGCCCTCTGTCTGCTCTCTCTGTCGACAGACAGCAGACATGCTTCCACAGTGAACACTGGTAACCATCAACTTCGTGTCCGCTGTCTGCTCTCTCTGTCTGTCTGCTTCCACAGTAAACACTGGTTATCATCAACTTCGTGTGTGCTGTCTGCTCTCTCTTTTCCTCTCGAGTCACCACCGTTCTTGTGCCGCTCTCAACTTCAGTCGCCGACTTTTTGCCTAAACGGCGCCAAAATTCTTAGTGACGCTCTACTTGCGTCGTCCGACCGCTCACCGTCTCACTGTCCACTCGTCGCCTCTCGTACAGTCACACCAAATTCCACACACAAATTTCACCAATTGTCTTGGGCCAGAAATTTCGGTTGAGGCCCCACTTTGTGGGATTTTACTTTTTCCCGGTTTATTTATTTCAATATTATTAAAGGATGTGATTTTCTTATTTAGTCTTATTTTATTAACAATGTTTCTTTGTGTTAAGAATACATATATTTTATATTATTTAAATTGCCTTAGTGATAATTTGGGTGCGCAATGTGATCGAGGCGAGAGTACGATTGCGAGTGCTTTTTGAATCAACCCTTCTCTTTATTTGCCAATGACTGAGTCAACCAGCCGCTACGTGTCGTTCGGTCTCGCACACTAGCTACTGTCCGATTGCCATGATTATGCCCGCCTGACACTTCATTTCCTACAATCGGCTGTCCTGACAAGTGCCGCTCATTCGACCCGAATGATCCTAGCCAAGGCTTCATGAATTCAGCCACTGTTGAGGTCTTACAAGGTCCTTCACCATCGCAAACTTTCTCAACGTCGTATCGACCGTGCCTTTCACCTTCGTGACTTTATATGGTCCTAAGTATTTACCTCTCAACTTTAGACCTGTCCCATACTGGGTACGTTCAATCGCCACTAACTCGTTTGTAATAAAACCTGACACATGACGACAAAATCTCAAAAAAAATTGGGACATCCCGCCTTATATATGTATTAGCTAAAGAGAACTACACATATATATCAATAAAATAAAGTAGCAGTCTGCGATCAGAACACTGCGATCCTTTTGCTCAATAAAATAGAGGCAGAACGGATAAACCTACTCCCGCTGTTCCACCAGGACTATACCTCGATTTCCAACTAGAGTTACCCGAACCACTTGAATTATATTGAGAACGCGTGTGATACACTTTAGAGAAGATGTTCAGTATGCATATGACTGCTCAATGGGATTCATAAACGACTAGCAAAAACAGCCTGTGGGGGGGTTCTTTGTGAACGTCATAGCTAGTATTTTCACAGCGTATTTTATGTATGTCGGCTATCCATATTAACCGAATCCCTTGCCTCGATTTTTATTAGAGGAGAATACAAAAGAGTTGCGGACATCACTTCTTGCAGGCGCTATAGATGATAATTGCGCTCCGCGTCTGTACCCATCCTACCATGAGCCTGCCAGCGAAAGTTATCGCAGACTCCCAAAACGAAAGCTAGGACTTCTTTTCTACATCAGGGAACTAAAGAAATTAATGATTCATAATAAACTTAATATTTATTCAAACATTTCAAAATAATTAGCATCATCGTGCTATAGGTCCGATCAATTTGATCTACAAAAATTCTTCATTTTCAAAACAATGTTTAGCTAAATAGCTGAATCTCGGTACAAATCCGATTATAAAGGTTGCAAATGTTGCATATGGGTTCTTATTACTAATGATTACTCTACTACTTAATATTCATGATTTCCTTACTTTACTATAATTAAACCTTGTACATTAATTCAAAAAAAAATTAAAAAAGAAAAAAAAGAAAAAAAAAAATTTTACATTTATGTGGCGTGATTACGCTAATATCCACAGAAATTCACTCTCTACAAATATTTTGCTCTATATATGTACATTGACAATGTATTAAATGGTAATGCTCACCCGAATAAATTCAGTTCATCAGATAAATTTATAAAAATATAAGGAAAAGAAAGATCTTTCGTTGTGTTGTAGTCGCTGTTGAAAATAGGAAGGTTTACATATTCCAAATAGAGCTAAAGTTACATTGTAAATTTACATGCATACTCAAATTCTGAAAAATGAAAATTATTAACTAACGAAAATATACACTGCCATTGAATTCCATTTCCTTTACAATTGAACCATTTAGCCAACAACCAAAAAAAAAAGGAAATCCAATGAAACTTAACTTAAAATTGATTCTAAAGTACTGGGGAGCCTTATTTTGACTCATTTCACTTAATCCTGGTTATTTCGTGCGTTCCGAAGACGAATAAAAAATCTCCTTAGGCAAATTAAACGCCTTGGTTATACTTCAAAATAATTCGAAAATGCTCTTCTCATTTACATAACGTGTTGAGTGAGGTTAGGTTTTGTTCGTAGAAAGGTTATATTGAATACTTCCTTCTACTGTTCATCCTTCATGCTTTAGGTTAGGTTACAATTGCGAAAAAGGTTAGGTTTCGTACATCCTTCTAGGTTTAGAATCCTACACGTGTTCTGCTGGTATGGTCTGGATTACATGTGAGACAGGATAAGCGAAAGTGCGATGTTGACAATTATAAATGTCATAAACATTCGAATTTCACTTTGCTTCGCTAACGCCGTATCTATAATAACACTGTATAAGACACAAAACTATTTTGGTAATTTTCTCTTTTATTTAACCTTACTACAATCCGAGGCAAAAGTTAAAAATATATAACACTCGGATTTCCACAATTGATCGTCGGTTCAAGCCGTTGACTGACGCAAACAGTTCACTCACAAAAATTTTGAGACTGCTGGAGGCAAGTTTGCCGAAGACAGGTGTCTCAAAGAAATGTCAAGTAAGGCGAATTAATAGAAAAATTGCCAATACTTGATGGAAACTATATGCTGTTGAAGAGAAAATGCATAAGTTAAACGTACAATAATTCGAGAATTATTGCAATGAAATTAACTTACATTAATCTCTTGAACACATACACACGCATAAACTTTTATTTTCGCACACGCGTAGGGGTTATGATGCACTCCCCTATTGGGTTATTTAAAACTTTGGACAAATACGACCACTCAGTTGGAATTCACGTGGAGAAAAGAAAGAACACTTTTCCAAAAACCACGCTGTTCAATAAGTTTCTTTTGCCTTATTTTTCTTATTGTTTTATTCAAACTCCATTTATAGAAAAATAATGTAAAGCAATGCAAAACAAACCGATCAGCTGTGTGGCGTTGCCACTTAGTTCATTCTTTTTACAGCTGGTTAGCTACATTTCGTTTCTCACCACTTTAGCAAATATCGATAACAACAACAAAATACTAAATAAGCGAAATCAGTTGAATTTTAAAATAACTGAAATTCCTGTACATTACACCACTGTTTAATTCGTAGTTTATTCAACGTCACGAATTCAACAGAAATGTGAAAGTCTGTGATCTTACAATATTTATTGACGAATATCCTTCGCATGGAAAGTTCCTACTAATTTCCCTTGTAAATCTTCTAGAATATAGTATGAATTCCCTTGTTTTTCACGAACATGAGCTTTAAGAAACGCTGGGCAAAGTTTCGCATTAATTCCTTTACTAAAATTGCTCTGAACAAAATTCCTTCGAAAAACTTCCTGACCAACTTTGAAACAGATAGGCCTGGTTCTTAAATTATATTGCTGGGCTTGTTGTTCATATGCACTTTTCAAGTTTTCTCGTAACTTTGATCGTAATAATTTAAGCTGATCATCTCGATCGAGCTGTACTACTGGTTCATCTAACATTGTTAAATTCCTTAGCAGTTTATATTGACTTGCATGCGTTATCATATCTAATTCATATACCGCATGGTATGGAGATATCTTTAAACTTTGATGATAACTATTTCTTAAGGCACAACTTATTTCTTGGATATGGGTATCCCACTCTGTTTAATCAGATTTTAAATACGAATGAATAGCGGACACGATTGAGCGATTCACTCTCTCTGAAGCATTTGATTGAGGGGAATATGCAGCTGTATATGTATGCTGAACTCCAAACGTAGTTAAAAATGAATTAAATTCGTTTGATTTAAACTGCACTCCATTATCACTTACTAAAATTTCTGGCACTCCATAGGATAGAAAAATCTGACTTTGAAGAAACTCTATAATTGGTATTGTCGTGAAGTTTTTCACTGGACAAAGCCATTGAAATTTGGTCAAATGATCTAACACAATAAGTAAACCTATGTTTCCTTTTCTACTCCTTGGATATGGTCCTAAGAGGTGGATGTACAAACGTTGAAACGGTCGTTCAGACACTGCCTGTTTACCCATGGGTGGTTTTAATGTCCTATTAGGAGGTTTAGTACACTTACATACCTCACAATTACGCACATATTCTCGAATCTCGGAAACCATCCCTGGCCAATATAAATGTCTTTTTATTAGTTCCACGGTTTTTACCATGCCTCCATGAGCTGTAATAGTGGAATCATGCGCACGTGAAATAACTTCTGCAGTCATTCTTTGCGGCACCCACAATTTCCACATTTTCTTGTTGCACTCCTCGGTACCATCAGTTTATGTTCAGTCCTAATATACACCAAGTTATCCATGACTTTTACATCAGGGTATGACTGCACATTTTGTAGTACTTTCTCCTTTAGTTTTTGATACTCTTCATCCTTAAAACAGTCTGAAGATAAATCAATTTCTGGCCCAAATGAGTTTAATTGCGCGATCTCTTCAGAGTACATACGCGACAATACATCTGGTACTATATGTTCTCGTCCTTTTCTATGACTTATTTCAAATTTATAACCTTGCAATTGCATAGCCCATCTCGCTAGACGCCCTTTAAGATTGGACTGCTTCATCAACCAAGATAGACTGGCATGATCTGTAACAATCTCAAAATCTTGAAGTTCAAGATAACAACGATAGCATTCTACACCCCAAACTACGGCTAAGCATTCACGTTCCGTGACACTGTAATTTCTTTGTGCCGCGTTTAGCTTTTTGGACATATAGGCTATGGGTTTTTCTTCGCCTTCCAAATCCAATTGTACTAAAACTGCACCAACACCAACATCGCTTGCATCACATTGAAGAAACAACTTTTTACTAAAATCTGGGTTTTGCAAAACTGGAGCAGTCGTCAGTTGTCTTTTGAGATCATCAAAAGCTTTCTGCGCACTATCTGTCCAATCAAACTTCGTTTTCTTTCCTAGCAAACCTGTAATCGGCGCTGCAATTTCTGAAAAGTTTGCGATGAATCTTCGATACCATCCTGCTAATCCTAAAAATCCACGCGTTTGTTTTAGGGACTTTGGTGTAGGCCATTGCAAAATCGATTCGATCTTGCTTGGATCGGTTGAAATTTCACCTCTGCCAATTATGTACCCTAAATATTTAACTTCGGTCACACAAAACTGACTCTTCTTAAAATTTAACATTAGATTCGCTTGATTGATCCGCTAATCCCATCAATATCAGTATATGTGAATCAAAATCTGCTGTTACTACACATAAATCATCAAGATATCCAAAACAACAATACTATAAATCCGCTGGAATAACTTCGTCCATCAACCTGCACATAGTTTGCGGGGCATTGCACAATCCGAATGGCATTACTCGAAATTGGTACAAAGGCCTTCCTGGAATAGTAAATGCTGTGATTCCACGAGATGCTTCTGATAATTCCACTTGCCAATACGCATCTTTAAGATCGATTTTAGTAATGATTTCGGCACGAGGAAGCCGTGCGAATATCCCATCAATACTTGGTAACGGATATGCATCCTTTGTCGTACACGCATTTATCTTTCTAGACGCATTTATCTTTCTAGACATAATCTTACTTTCTCAGGTTTAACTACTAATCTCATCGGAGAACTCAACGGACTATTTGATAACTCTATAACTCCTAACTTTATCATTCGATCAACTTCGCTATACATTAATTTTTCCACTGCTGGGGATACTGGGTAAAACCTTTGCTTAATCGGTTTTGCTGATCCGACATCTATATGATGTTTAATCAACGTTGTTCGCCCAAGCCCTTTCCTTTCAAATGACGGAAATAATGAAATAATGGCTTGAAGTTGTCTCTTATTTTTAATGAAATAATGGCTTGAAGTTGTCTCTTTTGACAGTCAGATAATGGGTATGATTGTTCCTCTTTACTATCTGGAATTCTGAATTCGCTTTCGTAATCTAAAGCTGATAACAAACCTGGCGCTAATTGAAACGCTTTCCAAAAGTCTATTCCCAATATCATCCTTTTCTGAATGGACGGTATGATGAATAACTTTATCGGTCTAGTTTTGTTTTTATAGGTAATATCTAGCGTAATGAAACCGATGACTGGTTGATCTTGTCCATCCGCTGTTTTAACTTGGGAAGAAATACGACGAAACTTTGGATACTTTGACCAATCTTCTGAAGCCAAAGTCGAACCCACGCAACTTATGTTCGCGCCGGTATCTAAAAGACCTTGTTCACGAAAATTTAAAAATGATACTTCCGCATACAATCTTCAATCCGACTTTTCATGAATCATTGACGAAATAAGTAAACGCTTAGTTTGTCTAACTGCTTTCCAAATAGTTCGCAATCGCTTAGTAGATCTCTTTGGTCGTGACCGATTTGAAATTGGGTTGCTTCCAAAAATTCTACTACGCACTTTGACATAATTTCTCAAACGTTCTTGATAGTGTTTAACTGTCGATATAACTGGCGTCTTATCGTAACAGTTAAAAGGTAAGTCTGGTATTTGGTTTGCTTGCTCTATTGGTTCTGAGCTAGCCGGTAAATCTGATAAGATTTCAATTAAAGATTTTTCGGGGCCATCCGAGCTTTCACAGATGGACCCTTCACTAAGTTTTCCGCTTTCTTGGCAATACAATTCTTACATTGGGGCTTATATACGTTTTTTCGAGCCACATCCGTAACAAAATATAGTGCGAGGCTCTAAGCAGTTGTCCCAGCCATGTCCCTCTGCATCACAATTCCAACACCGAAATACTTGAACCGGAGCTTGCACTGCTTCAACATTGTACACATATAAATCCATCTTTTCGGAGAGTTCGAACTTTTCTGGCACTTCTACTTCCGCAATGTTGCGTTTAGCATACTGAAAATTCTCTGAAGTTTTATTTGCTTTCCTAGAGGCTATATCCCCTAATAAATTTTCTTGCATTTGCACTAGCTTTCGAAGATGAGGTATAGAGAGAATAGGTATATACAACAATTCATGACGAATGTCTGGCAATAAATTACGTGTGAGCAACTGATTGAACTGTTCTTCGTCTATGCTTTTCGACATACGTGACATTTGAGTCATAATCTCATCGTTAAAGTTTTCAAAGGTTTCTCCTACCTTTTGTTTACGCTCACGAATATCTTCTAGTATATCTACATCACTTCTGTAATCTTTATATTGATATTTCATGGCTGCACAAAATTCTGACCACTCTAAGTTTACTACATCTCTACGGTATCTCCAATACCACTCTTTAGCTTTGCCTACTAAAAGAATATGCAAATTTTTGCATACTGCATCAAAATCTTGCTCTCAGCAATCCTCCGTTACCGTTTTGATACGATAAAGAAACTCTTCGACCGTAACTCCTTTTGACGAACCGTCATATTTTACATTCCAACTATGTATTAGCTGTGTAATTTTATCTGGGTTATGTTCTGCTTGGTCTGACTGTAGATGAACTCCTAGGAATACTTTGGTTTTGCGCTGACGCATTTACATGTTGCTGTGTAATTCCCATTTGTCCCATTCTTCGGTCTATTATGGACTCTATTTGATTACTAATTCTGTCATAATCAATTTCTATCGACGCTCGCGCTGGTCTTCTACTAGCGTCTAAGCTTCTCCGAGGTATATTAGACCCATTTCCTTGAGGTCTTCCTCGTTGTCTTCTTATCGTTGTGGGTCGGTCCCCTGCAGGCATCTCTATATTTGCAGTTGCTTAATTAGCTTGTTCACCCCCACTAAAATTTCTACGAGAGCGTGTATTTGGGCCTTTCGGCACCGCTCCTGTTGTGATTGTACCTATGTTTACAGGACGTTCGGATTCTATCTCTGCAAACGGCACGTTTTGCACTTCCAAATCTGCTCTACGTATCGACGCATTACAAACTTGACATACATTAAACTGATCAATCCATTCTGATATACAATTTTTATGAAATAGATGATGGCATGAAGTTTTCACCACCAACTCTTGCGTGGCCCATACTGCTTTCTGACACATTGAGCATAACGCATCTGAGATCTCATGAGCTAAGTTTTCTTCACTCCTAGTGAGAACCATTTTGACAAATTTCTGATTAATTTTAATATTTTAATAATATTTCGTGATTAAATTTTAATTGGTATTTTATCTTAAATCATATCGTTCCCTTAATGTGAATTTGAAGTCACTATCTTATTTTTCTAATAATGAGTCCTATACTGTAATATATCCCAAGACAAATTTATGAAAAAGAAAGAAAAAGATTAAAGAATACACTGGGTTGCTTCTGGCAAATAATTTTAGATGCATCACTCTTTTAACTGGTCAGGATTTAGCTTAGCCAAAAACACAAGCACTATTTAAGTTATAAGATTCCATTTGCACCTGGTGCTTTCGAAAGAGAGAAATAAGATTGTTTGTTTATTTTTTCTTTTTATGCAATACCAATTTTAATTCACACCTGACTTGAATGATCTTTATAACTGCTTCGCAATTATAAAGAAGTCCAAAAATCCAATTCGTTGATCGAATCTTATAGCAATAACATAACAGAAAAGGAGAAAAGAGAAAAAAAATAGAAAGAAACAAAAAGATCCTCCAAGCTATTGGTTTAGCGCTCTAGTGGTCGTAGACGCAAACACACTACGTTACGAATTCCAAGCTAGACTTACATCGCCAATACCAGTATTAGAGTAACAGAAAATATGCGAAAAGATGAAGTTTACTTAGCCAATCCTACTACTAGAGGTCGCTGTGGCAGAATTACTACCATACGATTTCCATTTAGTTGCATAGAGACCGCATCCATAACATTCAAACTTTACTCAAAAATATAATGAAAAGAGAATACCATCTACGTCCTAAGGAGTGTTTTAGTGGTCGCTATTGTAGTCTGGCTACAAGACGAATTCCAAGCTAAATTTCCTTCAGTCAGTAGAGAGCAAAAAGAAGAAAGAAAAGAAATAAAGAAAAATCAATGACACATTCGGTCTTTTCTGACGAAGGCTCACTATGGTCTATGTTATTCGACCCCTTTACCCAAAGTGTAAAGAAAAAAAATTTTAAGTCAACCTCTCGTCCATGGCCCTACAAAGTAAGACCACATTTTTTAGCCTCATCATTCCAGGACCTTGCGTTACGGCAAATATGTAATAGAGAGCCCCACGTTGGGCGCCAAATATGTAATAAAACCTGACACATGACGACAAAATCTCAAAAAAAATTGGGACATCCCGCCTTATATATGTATTAGCTAAAGAGAACTAGTAGCAGTCTAACACTCCTGTTTTACACCCTGTAACTGTCGACATAGGTCAGCAAAACACAAAGGTTAGTGACACTGCGATCCTTTTGCTCAATAAAATAGAGGCAGAACGGATAAACCTACTCCCGCTGTTCCACCAGGACTATACCTCGATTTCCAACTAGAGTTACCCGAACGACTTGAATTATATTAAGAACGCGTGTGATAGACTTTAGAGAAGATGTTCAGTATGCATATGACTGCTCAATGGAATTCATAAACGACTAGCAAAAACAGCCTGTGGGGGGGTTCTTTGTGAACGTCATAGCTAGTATTTTCACAGCGTATTTTATGTATGTCGGCTATCCATATTAACTGAATCCCTTGCCTGGATTTTTATTAGAGGAGAATACAAAAGAGTTACGGACATCACTTCTTGCAGGCGCTATAGATGATAATTGCGCTCCGCGTCTGTACACACCCTACCATGAGCCTGCCAGCGAAAGTTATCGCAGACTCCCAAAACGAAAGCTAGGACTTCTTTTTCTACATCAGGGAACTAAAGAAATTAATGATTCACAATAAACTTAATATTTATTCAAACATTTCAAAATAATTAGCATCATCGTGCTATAGGTTCGATCAATTTGATCTACAAAAATTCTTCATTTTCAAAACAATGTTTAGCTAAATAGCTGAATCTCGGTACAAATCCGATTATAAGGTTGCAAATGTTGCATATGGGTTCTTATTACTAATGATTACTCTACTACTTAATATTCATGATTTCCTTACTTTACTATAATTAAACCTTGTACATTAATTCAAAAAAAAATTAAAAAAGAAAAAAAAGAAAAAAAAAATTTTACATTTATGTGGCGTGATTACGCTAATATCCACACAAATTCACTCTCTACAAATATTTTGCTCTATATATGTACATTGACAATGTATTAAATGGTAATGCTCACCCGAATAAATTCAGTTCATCAGATAAATTTATAAAAATATAAGGAAAAGAAAGATCTTTCGTTGTGTTGTAGTCGCTGTTGAAAATAGGAAGGTTTACATATTCCAAATAGAGCTAAAGTTACATTGTAAATTTACATGCATACTCAAATTCTGAAAAATGAAAATTATTAACTAACGAAAATATACACTGCCATTGAATTCCATTTCCTTTACAATTGAACCATTTAGCCAACAACCAAAAAAAAAGGAAATCCAATGAAATTAACTTAAAATTGATTCTAAAGTACTGGGGAGCCTTATTTTGACTCATTTCACTTAATCCTGGTTATTTCGTGCGTTCCGAAGACGAATAAAAAATCTCCTTAGGCAAATTAAACGCCTTGGTTATACTTCAAAATAATTCGAAAATGCTCTTCTCATTTACATAACGTGTTGAGTGAGGTTAGGTTTTGTTCGTAGAAAGGTTATATTGAATACTTCCTTCTACTGTTCATCCTTCATGCTTTAGGTTAGGTTACAATTGCGAAAAAGGTTAGGTTTCGTACATCCTTCTAGGTTTAGAATCCTACACGTGTTCTGCTGGTATGGTCTGGATTACATGTGAGACAGGATAAGCGAAAGTGCGATGTTGACAATTATAAATGTCATAAACATTCGAATTTCACTTTGCTTCGCTAACGCCGTATCTATAATAACACTGTATAAGACACAAAACTATTTTGGTAATTTTCTCTTTTATTTACCCTTACTACAATCCGAGGCAAAAGTTAAATATATTTAACTATCGGATTTCCACAATTGATCGTCGGTTCAAGCCGTTGACTGACGCAAACAGTTCACTCACAAAAATTTTGAGACTGCTGGAGGCAAGTTTGCCGAAGACAGGTGTCTCAAAGAAATGTCAAGTAAGGCGAATTAATAGAAAAATTGCCAATACTTGATGGAAACTATATGCTGTTGAAGAGAAATGCATAAGTTAAACGTACAATAATTCGAGAATTATTGCAATGAAATTAACTTACATTAATCTCTTGAACACATACACACGCATAAACTTTTATTTTCGCACACGCGTAGGGGTTATGATGCACTCTCCCTATTGGGTTATTTAAAACTTTGGACAAATACGACCACTCAGTTGGAATTCACGTGGAGAAAAGAAAGAACACTTTTCCAAAAACCACGCTGTTCAATAAGTTTCTTTTGCCTTATTTTTCTTATTGTTTTATTCAAACTCCATTTATAGAAAAATAATGTAAAGCAATGCAAAACAAACCGATCAGCTGTGTGGCGTTGCCACTTAGTTCATTCTTTTTACAGCTGGTTAGCTACATTTCGTTTCTCACCACTTTAGCAATATCGATAACAACAACAAAATACTAAATAAGCGAAATCAGTTGAATTTTAAAATAACTGAAATTCCTGTACATTACACCACTGTTTAATTCGTAGTTTATTCAACGTCACGAATTCAACAGAAATGTGAAAGTCTGTGATCTTACAATATTTATTGACGAATATCCTTCGCATGGAAAGTTCCTACTAATTTCCCTTGTAAATCTTCTAGAATATAGTATGAATTCCCTTGTTTTTCACGAACATGAGCTTTAAGAAACGCTGGGCAAAGTTTCGCATTAATTCCTTTACTAAAATTGCTCTGAACAAAATTCCTTCGAAAAACTTCCTGACCAACTTTGAAACAGATAGGCCTGGTTCTTAAATTATATTGCTGGGCTTGTTGTTCATATGCACTTTTCAAGTTTTCTCGTAACTTTGATCGTAATAATTTAAGCTGATCATCTCGATCGAGCTGTACTACTGGTTCATCTAACATTGTTAAATTCCTTAGCAGTTTATATTGACTTGCATGCGTTATCATATCTAATTCATATACCGCATGGTATGGAGATATCTTTAAACTTTGATGATAACTATTTCTTAAGGCACAACTTATTTCTTGGATATGGGTATCCCACTCTGTTTAATCAGATTTTAAATACGAATGAATAGCGGACACGATGAGCGATTCACTCTCTCTGAAGCATTTGATTGAGGGGAATATGCAGCTGTATATGTATGCTGAACTCCAAACGTAGTTAAAAATGAATTAAATTCGTTTGATTTAAACTGCACTCCATTATCACTTACTAAAATTTCTGGCACTCCATAGGATAGAAAAATCTGACTTTGAAGAAACTCTATAATTGGTATTGTCGTGAAGTTTTTCACTGGACAAAGCCATTGAAATTTGGTCAAATGATCTAACACAATAAGTAAACCTATGTTTCCTTTTCTACTCCTTGGATATGGTCCTAAGAGGTGGATGTACAAACGTTGAAACGGTCGTTCAGACACTGCCTGTTTACCCATGGGTGGTTTTAATGTCCTATTAGGAGGTTTAGTACACTTACATACCTCACAATTACGCACATATTCTCGAATCTCGGAAACCATCCCTGGCCAATATAAATGTCTTTTTATTAGTTCCACGGTTTTTACCATGCCTCCATGAGCTGTAATAGTGGAATCATGCGCACGTGAAATAACTTCTGCAGTCATTCTTTGCGGCACCCACAATTTCCACATTTTCTTGTTGCACTCCTCGGTACCATCAGTTTATGTTCAGTCCTAATATACACCAAGTTATCCATGACTTTTACATCAGGGTATGACTGCACATTTTGTAGTACTTTCTCCTTTAGTTTTTGATACTCTTCATCCTTAAAACAGTCTGAAGATAAATCAATTCTGCCCAAATGAGTTTAATTGCGCGATCTCTTCAGAGTACATACGCGACAATACATCTGGTACTATATGTTCTCGTCCTTTTCTATGACTTATTTCAAATTTATAACCTTGCAATTGCATAGCCCATCTCGCTAGACGCCCTTTAAGATTGGACTGCTTCATCAACCAAGATAGACTGGCATGATCTGTAACAATCTCAAAATCTTGAAGTTCAAGATAACAACGATAGCATTCTACACCCCAAACTACGGCTAAGCATTCACGTTCCGTGACACTGTAATTTCTTTGTGCCGCGTTTAGCTTTTTGGACATATAGGCTATGGGTTTTTCTTCGCCTTCCAAATCCAATTGTACTAAAACTGCACCAACACCAACATCGCTTGCATCACATTGAAGAAACAACTTTTTACTAAAATCTGGGTTTTGCAAAACTGGAGCAGTCGTCAGTTGTCTTTTGAGATCATCAAAAGCTTTCTGCGCACTATCTGTCCAATCAAACTTCGTTTTCTTTCCTAGCAAACCTGTAATCGGCGCTGCAATTTCTGAAAAGTTTGCGATGAATCTTCGATACCATCCTGCTAATCCTAAAAATCCACGCGTTTGTTTTAGGGACTTTGGTGTAGGCCATTGCAAAATCGATTCGATCTTGCTTGGATCGGTTGAAATTCACCTCTGCCAATTATGTACCCTAAATATTTAACTTCGGTCACACAAAACTGACTCTTCTTAAATTTAACATTAGATTCGCTTGATTGATCCGCTAATCCCATCAATATCAGTATATGTGAATCAAAATCTGCTGTTACTACACATAAATCATCAAGATATCCAAAACAACAATACTATAAATCGCTGGAATAACTTCGTCCATCAACCTGCACATAGTTTGCGGGGCATTGCACAATCCGAATGGCATTACTCGAAATTGGTACAAAGGCCTTCCTGGAATAGTAAATGCTGTGATTCCACGAGATGCTTCTGATAATTCCACTTGCCAATACGCATCTTTAAGATCGATTTTAGTAATGATTTCGGCACGAGGAAGCCGTGCGAATATCCCATCAATACTTGGTAACGGATATGCATCCTTTGTCGTACACGCATTTATCTTTCTAGACGCATTTATCTTCTAGACATAATCTTACTTTCTCAGGTTTAACTACTAATCTCATCGGAGAACTCAACGGACTATTTGATAACTCTATAACTCCTAACTTTATCATTCGATCAACTTCGCTATACATTAATTTTTCCACTGCTGGGGATACTGGGTAAAACCTTTGCTTAATCGGTTTTGCTGATCCGACATCTATATGATGTTTAATCAACGTTGTTCGCCCAAGCCCTTTCCTTTCAAATGACGGAAATAATGAAATAATGGCTTGAAGTTGTCTCTTATTTTTAATGAAATAATGGCTTGAAGTTGTCTCTTTTGACAGTCAGATAATGGGTATGATTGTTCCTCTTTACTATCTGGAATTCTGAATTCGCTTTCGTAATCTAAAGCTGATAACAAACCTGGCGCTAATTGAAACGCTTTCCAAAAGTCTATTCCCAATATCATCCTTTTCTGAATGGACGGTATGATGAATAACTTTATCGGTCTAGTTTTGTTTTTATAGGTAATATCTAGCGTAATGAAACCGATGACTGGTTGATCTTGTCCATCCGCTGTTTTAACTTGGGAAGAAATACGACGAAACTTTGGATACTTTGACCAATCTTCTGAAGCCAAAGTCGAACCCACGCAACTTATGTTCGCGCCGGTATCTAAAAGACCTTGTTCACGAAAATTTAAAAATGATACTTCCGCATACAATCTTCAATCCGACTTTTCATGAATCATTGACGAAATAAGTAAACGCTTAGTTTGTCTAACTGCTTTCCAAATAGTTCGCAATCGCTTAGTAGATCTCTTTGGTCGTGACCGATTTGAAATTGGGTTGCTTCCAAAAATTCTACTACGCACTTTGACATAATTTCTCAAACGTTCTTGATAGTGTTTAACTGTCGATATAACTGGCGTCTTATCGTAACAGTTAAAAGGTAAGTCTGGTATTTGGTTTGCTTGCTCTATTGGTTCTGAGCTAGCCGGTAAATCTGATAAGATTTCAATTAAAGATTTTTCGGGGCCATCCGAGCTTTCACAGATGGACCCTTCACTAAGTTTTCCGCTTTCTTGGCAATACAATTCTTACATTGGGGCTTATATACGTTTTTCGAGCCACATCCGTAACAAAATATAGTGCGAGGCTCTAAGCAGTTGTCCCAGCCATGTCCCTCTGCATCACAATTCCAACACCGAAATACTTGAACCGGAGCTTGCACTGCTTCAACATTGTACACATATAAATCCATCTTTTCGGAGAGTTCGAACTTTTCTGGCACTTCTACTTCCGCAATGTTGCGTTTAGCATACTGAAAATTCTCTGAAGTTTTATTTGCTTTCCTAGAGGCTATATCCCCTAATAAATTTTCTTGCATTTGCACTAGCTTTCGAAGATGAGGTATAGAGAGAATAGGTATATACAACAATTCATGACGAATGTCTGGCAATAAATTACGTGTGAGCAACTGATTGAACTGTTCTTCGTCTATGCTTTTCGACATACGTGACATTTGAGTCATAATCTCATCGTTAAAGTTTTCAAAGGTTTCTCCTACCTTTTGTTTACGCTCACGAATATCTTCTAGTATATCTACATCACTTCTGTAATCTTTATATTGATATTTCATGGCTGCACAAAATTCTGACCACTCTAAGTTTACTACATCTCTACGGTATCTCCAATACCACTCTTTAGCTTTGCCTACTAAAAGAATATGCAAATTTTTGCATACTGCATCAAAATCTTGCTCTCAGCAATCCTCCGTTACCGTTTTGATACGATAAAGAAACTCTTCGACCGTAACTCCTTTTGACGAACCGTCATATTTTACATTCCAACTATGTATTAGCTGTGTAATTTTATCTGGGTTATGTTCTGCTTGGTCTGACTGTAGATGAACTCCTAGGAATACTTTGGTTTTGCGCTGACGCATTTACATGTTGCTGTGTAATTCCCATTTGTCCCATTCTTCGGTCTATTATGGACTCTATTTGATTACTAATTCTGTCATAATCAATTTCTATCGACGCTCGCGCTGGTCTTCTACTAGCGTCTAAGCTTCTCCGAGGTATATTAGACCCATTTCCTTGAGGTCTTCCTCGTTGTCTTCTTATCGTTGTGGGTCGGTCTCCTGCAGGCATCTCTATATTTGCAGTTGCTTAATTAGCTTGTTCACCCCCACTAAAATTTCTACGAGAGCGTGTATTTGGGCCTTTCGGCACCGCTCCTGTTGTGATTGTACCTATGTTTACAGGACGTTCGGATTCTATCTCTGCAAACGGCACGTTTTGCACTTCCAAATCTGCTCTACGTATCGACGCATTACAAACTTGACATACATTAAACTGATCAATCCATTCTGATATACAATTTTTATGAAATAGATGATGGCATGAAGTTTTCACCACCAACTCTTGCGTGGCCCATACTGCTTTCTGACACATTGAGCATAACGCATCTGAGATCTCATGAGCTAAGTTTTCTTCACTCCTAGTGAGAACCATTTTGACAAATTTCTGATTAATTTTAATATTTTAATAATATTTCGTGATTAAATTTTAATTGGTATTTTATCTTAAATCATATCGTTCCCTTAATGTGAATTTGAAGTCACTATCTTATTTTTCTAATAATGAGTCCTATACTGTAATATATCCCAAGACAAATTTATGAAAAAGAAAGAAAAAGATTAAAGAATACACTGGGTTGCTTCTGGCAAATAATTTTAGATGCATCACTCTTTTAACTGGTCAGGATTTAGCTTAGCCAAAAACACAAGCACTATTTAAGTTATAAGATTCCATTTGCACCTGGTGCTTTCGAAAGAGAGAAATAAGATTGTTTGTTTATTTTTTCTTTTTATGCAATACCAATTTTAATTCACACCTGACTTGAATGATCTTTATAACTGCTTCGCAATTATAAAGAAGTCCAAAAATCCAATTCGTTGATCGAATCTTATAGCAATAACATAACAGAAAAGGAGAAAAGAGAAAAAAAATAGAAAGAAACAAAAAGATCCTCCAAGCTATTGGTTTAGCGCTCTAGTGGTCGTAGACGCAAACACACTACGTTACGAATTCCAAGCTAGACTTACATCGCCAATACCAGTATTAGAGTAACAGAAAATATGCGAAAAGATGAAGTTTACTTAGCCAATCCTACTACTAGAGGTCGCTGTGGCAGAATTACTACCATACGATTTCCATTTAGTTGCATAGAGACCGCATCCATAACATTCAAACTTTACTCAAAAATATAATGAAAAGAGAATACCATCTACGTCCTAAGGAGTGTTTTAGTGGTCGCTATTGTAGTCTGGCTACAAGACGAATTCCAAGCTAAATTTCCTTCAGTCAGTAGAGAGCAAAAAGAAGAAAGAAAAGAAATAAAGAAAAATCAATGACACATTCGGTCTTTTCTGACGAAGGCTCACTATGGTCTATGTTATTCGACCCCTTTACCCAAAGTGTAAAGAAAAAAAATTTTAAGTCAACCTCTCGTCCATGGGACCAACTCTTGCCCTACAAAGTAAGACCACATTTTTTAGCCTCATCATTCCAGGACCTTGCGTTACGGCAAATATGTAATAGAGAGCCCCACGTTGGGCGCCAAATATGTAATAAAACCTGACACATGACGACAAAATCTCAAAAAAAATTGGGACATCCCGCCTTATATATGTATTAGCTAAAGAGAACTAGTAGCAGTCTAACACTCCTGTTTTACACCCTGTAACTGTCGACATAGGTCAGCAAAACACAAAGGTTAGTGACACTGCGATCCTTTTGCTCAATAAAATAGAGGCAGAACGGATAAACCTACTCCCGCTGTTCCACCAGGACTATACCTCGATTTCCAACTAGAGTTACCCGAACGACTTGAATTATATTAAGAACGCGTGTGATAGACTTTAGAGAAGATGTTCAGTATGCATATGACTGCTCAATGGAATTCATAAACGACTAGCAAAAACAGCCTGTGGGGGGGTTCTTTGTGAACGTCATAGCTAGTATTTTCACAGCGTATTTTATGTATGTCGGCTATCCATATTAACTGAATCCCTTGCCTGGATTTTTATTAGAGGAGAATACAAAAGAGTTACGGACATCACTTCTTGCAGGCGCTATAGATGATAATTGCGCTCCGCGTCTGTACACACCCTACCATGAGCCTGCCAGCGAAAGTTATCGCAGACTCCCAAAACGAAAGCTAGGACTTCTTTTTCTACATCAGGGAACTAAAGAAATTAATGATTCACAATAAACTTAATATTTATTCAAACATTTCAAAATAATTAGCATCATCGTGCTATAGGTTCGATCAATTTGATCTACAAAAATTCTTCATTTTCAAAACAATGTTTAGCTAAATAGCTGAATCTCGGTACAAATCCGATTATAAAGGTTGCAAATGTTGCATATGGGTTCTTATTACTAATGATTACTCTACTACTTAATATTCATGATTTCCTTACTTTACTATAATTAAACCTTGTACATTAATTCAAAAAAAAATTAAAAAAGAAAAAAAGAAAAAAAAATTGTACATTTATGTGGCGTGATTACGCTAATATCCACATAAATTCACTCTCTACAAATATTTTGCTCTATATATGTCCATTGACAATGTATTAAATGGTAATGCTCACCCGAATAAATTCAGTTCATCAGATAAATTTAAAAAAATATAAGGAAAATTGGTTTTTGATACACTTACAGCTTGTTAATTTTTCCCACGCAGAAAGATCTTTCGTTGTGTTGTTGTCGGTGTTGAAAATAGGAAGGTTTACATGTTCCAAATAGAGCTAAAGCATCTAGTTACATTGTAAATTTACATGCATACTCAAATTCTGAAAAATGAAAATTATTAACTAATATACACTGCCATTGAATTCCATTTCCTTTACAATTGAACCATTTAGCCAACAACCAAAAAAAAAAGGAAATTCAATGAAACTTAACTTAAAATTGATAATAAGCTACTGGGGAGCCTTATTTTGACTCATTTCACTTAATCCTGGTTATTTCGTCCGTTCCGAAGACGAATAAAAAATCTCCTTAGGCAAATTAAACGCCTTGGTTATACTTCAAAATAATTCGAAAATGCTCTTCTATTTACATAACGTGTTGAGTGAGGTTAGGTTTTGTTCGTAGAAAGGTTAGATTGAATACTTCCTTCTACTGTTCATCCTTCATGCTTTAGGTTAGGTTACAATTGCGAAAAAGGTTAGGTTTCGTACATCCTTCTAGATTTAGAATCCTACACGTGTTCTGCTGGTATGGTCTGGATTACATGTGAGACAGGATAAGCGAAAGTGCGATGTTGACAATTATAAATGTCATAAACATTCGAATTTCACTTTGCTTCGCTAACGCCGTATCCATAATAACACTGTATAAGACACAAAACTATTTTGGTAACTTTCTCTTTTATTTACCCTTACTACAATCCGATGCAAAAGTTAAATATATTTAACTCTCGGATTTCCACAATTGATCGTCGGTTCAAGCCGTTGACTGACGCAAACAGTTGACTCACATAAATTTTGAGACTGCTGGAGGCAAGTTTGCCGAAGACAGGTGTCTAAAAGAAATGTCAAGTAAGGCGAATTAATAGAAAAATTGCCAATACTTGATGGAAACTATATGCTGTTGAAGAGAAAATGCATAAGTTAAACGTACAATAATTCGAGAATTATTGCAATGAAATTAACTTACATTAATCTCTTGAACACATACACACGCATAAACCCCCCCTATTGGGTTATTTAAAACTTTGGACAAATACGTCCGATCAGTTGGAATTCACGTGGAGAAAAGAAAGAACACTTTTCCAAAAACGACGCTGTTCAATAAGTTTCTTTTGCCTTATTTTTCTTATTGTTTTATCCAAACTCCATTTATAGAAAAATAATGTAAAGCAAATATCGATAACAACAACAAAATACTAAATAAGCGAAATCAGTTGAATTTTAAAATAACTGAAATTCCTGTACATTACACCACTGTTTAATTCGTAGTTTATTCAACGTCACGAATTCAACAGAAATGTGAAAGTCTGTGATCTTACAATATTTATTGACGAATATCCTTCGCATGGAAAGTTCCTACTAATTTCCCTTGTAAATCTTCTAGAATATAGTATGAATTCCCTTGTTTTTCACGAACACGAGCTTTAAGAAACGCTGGGCAAAGTTTCGCATTAATTCCTTTACTAAAATTGCTCTGAACAAAATTCATTCGAAAAACTTCCTGACCAACTTTGAAACAGATAGGCCTGGTTCTTAAATTTTATTGCTGGGCTTGTTGTTCATATGCACTTTTCAAGTTTTCTCGTAACTTTGATCGTAATAATTTAAGCTGATCATCTCGATCGAGCTGTACTACTGGTTCATCTAACATTGTTAAATTCCTTAGCAGTTTATATTGACTTGCATGCGTTATCATATTTAATCCATATACCGCATGGTATGGAGATATCTTTAAACTTTGATGATAACTATTTCTTAAGGCACAACGTATTTCTTGGATATGGGTATCCTACTCTGTTTAATCAGATTTTAAATACGAACGAATAGCGGACACGATTGAGCGATTCACTCTCTCTGAAGCATTTGATTGAGGGGAATATGCAGCTGTATATGTATGCTGAACTCCAAACGTGAAAATGAATTAAATTCGTTTGATTTAAACTGCACTCCATTATCACTTACTAAAATTTCTGGCACTCCATAGGATAGAAAAATCGGACTTTGAAGAAACTCTATAATTGGTATTGTCGTGAAGTTTTTCAATGGACAAAGCCATTGAAATTTGGTCAAATGATCTAACACAATAAGTAAACCTATGTTTCCTTTTCTACTCCTTGGATATGGTCCTAAGAGGTCGATGTACAAACGTTGAAACGGTCGTTCAGACACTGCCTGTTTACCCATGGGTGGTTTTAATGTCCTATTAGGAGGTTTAGTACACTTACATACCTCACAATTACGCACATATTCTCGAATTTTGGAAACCATCCCTGGCCAATATAAATGTCTTTTTATTAGTTCCACGGTTTTTACCATGCCTCCATGAGCTGTAATAGTGGAATCATGCGCACGTGAAATAACTTCTGCAGTGATTCTTTGCGGCACCCACAATTTCCACATTTTCTTGTTGCACTCCTCGGTACCATCAGTTTATGTTCAGTCCTAATACACACCAAGTTATCCATGACTTTGATATCAGGGTATGACTGCACATTTTGTACTACTTTCTCCTTTAGTTTTTGATACTCTTCACCCTTAAAACAGTCTGAAGATAAATCAATTTCTGGCCCAGATGAGTTTAATTGCGCGATCTCTTTAGAGTACATACGCGACAATACATCTGGTACTATATGTTCTCGTCCTTTTCTATGACTTATCTCAAAGTTATAACATTGCAATTGCATAGCCAATCTCGCTAGACGCCCTTTAAGATTGGACTGCTTCATCAACCAAGATAGACTGGCATGATCTGTAACAATCTCAAAATCTTGAAGTTCTAGATAACAACGATAGCGTTCTACACCCCAAACTACGGCTAAGCATTCACGTTCCGTGACACTGTAATTTCTTTGTGCCGCGTTTAGCTTTTTGGACATATAGGCTATGGGTTTTTCTTCGCCTTCCAAATCCAATTGTACTAAAACTGCACCAACACCAACATCGCTTGCATCACATTGAAGAAACAACTTTTTACTAAAATCTGGGTTTTGCAAAACTGGAGCAGTCGTCAGTTGTCTTTTGAGATCATCAAAAGCTTTCTGCGCACTATCTGTCCATTCAAACTTCGTTTTCTTTCCTAGCAAATATGTAATCGGCGCTGCAATTTCTGAAAAGTTTGCGATGAATCTTCGATACCATCCTGCTAATCCTAAAAATCCACGCGTTTGTTTTAGGGACTTTGGTGTAGGCCATTGCAAAATCGATTCGATCTTGCTTGGATCGGTTGAAATTCCACCTCTGCCAATTATGTACCCTAAATATTTAACTTCGGTCACACAAAACTGACTCTTCTTGAGATTTAACATTAGATTCGCTTTACGAAATTGATCCGCTAATCTCATCAATATCAGTATATGTGAATCAAAATCTGCTGTTACTACACATAAATCATCAAGATATCCAAAACAACAATACTATAAATCCGCTGGAATAACTTCGTCCATCAACCTGCACATAGTTTGCGGCGTATTGCACAATCCGAATGGCATTACTCGAAATTGGTACAAAGGCCTTCCTGGAATAGTAAATGCTGTGATTCCACGAGATGCTTCTGATAATTCCACTTGCCAATACGCATCTTTAAGATCGATTTTAGTAATGATTTCGGCACGAGGAAGCCGTGCGAATATCCCATCAATACTTGGTAACGGATATGCATCCTTTGTCGTACACGCATTTATCTTTCTAGCATCTAGACATAATCTTACTTTCTCAGGTTTAACTACTAATCTCATCGGAGAACTCCACGGACTATTTGATAACTCTATAACTCCTAACTTTATCATTCGATCAACTTCGCTATACATTAATTTTTCCACTGCTGGGGATACTGGGTAAAACCTTTGCTTAATCGGTTTTGCTGATCCGACATCTATATGATGTTTAATCAACGTTGTTCGCCCAAGCCCTTTCCTTTCAAATGACGGAAATAATGAAATAATGGCTTGAAGTTGTCTCTTTTGACAGTCAGATAATGGGTATGATTGTTCCTCTTTACTATCTGGAATTCTGAATTCGCTTTCGTAATCTAAAGCTGATAACAAACCTGGCGCTAATTGAAACGCATTCCAAAAGTCTATTCCCAATATCATCCTTTTCTGAATGGACGGTATGATGAATAACTTTATCGGTCTAGTTTTGTTTTTATAGGTAATATCTAGCGTAATGAAACCGATGACTGGTTGATCTTGTCCATCCGCTGTTTTAACTTGGGAAGAAATACGACGAAACTTTGGATACTTTGACCAATCTTCTGAAGCCAAAGTCGAACCCACGCAACTTATGTTCGCGCCGGTATCTAAAAGACCTTGTTCACGAAAATTTAAAAATGATACTTCCGCATACAATCTTCCATCCGACTTTTCATGAATCATTGACGAAATAAGTAAACGCTTAGTTTGTCTAACTGCTTTCCAAATAGTTCGCAATCGCTTAGTAGATCTCTTTGGTCGTGACCGATTTGAAATTGGGTTGCTTCCAAAAATTCTACTACGCACTTTGACATAATTTCTCAAACGTTCTTGATAGTGTTTAACTGTCGATATAACTGGCGTCTTATCGTAACAGTTAAAAGGTAAGTCTGGTATTTGGTTTGCTTGCTCTATTGGTTCTGAGCTAGCCGGTAAATCTGATAAGATTTCAATTAAAGATTTTTCGGGGCCATCCGAGCTTTCACAGATGGACCCTTCACTAAGTTTTCCGCTTTCTTGGCGATACAATTCTTACATTGGGGCTTATATACGTTTTTCGAGCCACATCCGTAACAAAATATAGTGCGAGGCTCTAAGCAGTTGTCCCAGCCATGTCCCTCTGCATCACAATTCCAACACCGAAATACTTGAACCGGAGCTTGCACTGCTTCAACATTGTACACATATAAATCCATCTTTTCGGAGAGTTCGAACTTTTCTGGCTCTTCTACTTCCGCAATGTTGCGTTTAGCATACTGAAAATTCTCTGAAGTTTTATTTGCTTTCCTAGAGGCTATATCCCCTAATAAATTTTCTTGCATTTGCACTAGCTTTCGAAGATGAGGTATAGAGAGAATAGGTATATACAACAATTCATGACGAATGTCTGGCAATAAATTACGTGTGAGCAACTGATTAAACTGTTCTTCGTCTATGCTTTTCGACATACGTGACATTTGAGTCATAATCTCATCGTTAAAGTTTTCAAAGGTTTCTCCTACCTTTTGTTTACGCTCACGAATATCTTCTAGTATATCTACATCACTTCTGTAATCTTTATATTGATATTTCATGGCTGCACAAAATTCTGACCACTCTAAGTTTACTACATCTCTACGGTATCTCCAATACCACTCTTTAGCTTTGCCTACTAAAAGAATATGCAAATTTTTGCATACTGCATCAAAATCTTGGTCTAAGCAATCCTCCGTTAACGTTTTGATACGATAAAGAAACTCTTCGACCGTAACTCCTTTTGACGAACCGTCAAATTTTACATTCCAACTATGTATTAGCTGTGTAATTTTATCTGGGTTATGACCTGTTCTGCTTGGTCTGAATGTAGATGAACTCCTAGGAATACTGTGGTTTTGCGCTGACGCATTTACATGTTGCTGTGTAATTCCCATTTGTCCCATTCTTCGGTCTATTATGGACTCTATTTGATTACTAATTCTGTCATAATCAATTTCTATCGACGCTCGCGCTGGTCTTCTACTATCGTCTAAGCTTCTACGAGGTATATTAGACCCATTTCCTTGAGGTCTTCCTCGTTGTCTTCTTATCGTTGTGGGTCGGTCTCCTGAAGGCATCTCTATATTTGCAGTTGCTTGATTAGCTTGTTCACCCCCACTAAAATTTCTACGAGAGCGTGTATTTGGGCCTTTCGGCACCGCTCCTGTTGTGATTGTACCTATGTTTACAGGACGTTCGGATTCTATCTCTGCAAACTTCACGTTTTGCACTTCCAAATCTGCTCTACGTATCGACGCATTACAAACTTGACATACATTAAACAACTGCTTCGCAATTATAAAGAATTCCAAAAATCCAATCCGTTGATCGAATCTTATAGCAATAACATAACAGAAAAGGAGAAATAAGAAAAAAAATAGAAAGAAACAAAAAGATCCTCCAAGCTATTGGTTTAGCGCTCTAGTTACGAATTCCAAGCTAGACTTACATCGCCAATACCAGTATTAGAGTAACAGAAAATATGCGAAAAGATGAAGTTTACTTAGCCAATCCCACTACTAGAGGTCGCTGTGGCAGAATTACTACCATACGATTTCCATTTAGTTGCATAGAGACCGCATCCATAACATTCAAACTTTACTCAAAAATAGAATGAAAAGAGAATACCATCTACGTCCTAAGGAGTGTTTTAGTGGTTGCTATTGTAGTCTGGCTACAAGACGAATTCCAAGCTAAATTTCCCTCAGTCAGTAGAGAGCAAAAAGAAGAAAGAAAAGAAATAAAAAAAATCAATGAAACATTCGGTCTTTTCTGACAAAGGCTCACTATGGGCTGATGTTATTCGACCCCCTTTACCCAAAGTGTAAAGAAAAAAAATTTTAAGTCAACCTCTCGTCCATGGGACCAACTCTTGCCCTAAAAATTAAGACCACATTTTTTAGCCTCACCATTCCAGGACCTTGCGTTACGGCAAATATGTAATAGAGAGACCCACGTTGGGCGCCAAATATGTACTAAAACCTGACACATGACGACAAAATCTCAAAAAAAATTGGGACATCCCGCCTTATATATGTATTAGCTAAAGAGAACTACACATATATATCAATAAAATATAGTAGCAGTCTATAACACTCCTGTTTTACACCCTGTAACTGTCGACATAGGTCAGCAAAACACAAAGGTTAGTGACACTGCGATCCTTTTGCTCAATAAAATAGAGGCAGAACGGATAAACCTACTCCCGCTGTTCCACCAGGACTATACCTCGATTTCCAACTAGAGTTACCCGAACCACTTGAATTATATTGAGAACGCGTGTGATAGACTTTAGAGAAGATGTTCAGTATGCATATGACTGCTCAATGGGATGCATAACTGACTAGCAAAAATAGCCTGTGGGGGGGTTCTTTGTGAACGTCATAGCTAGTATTTTCACAGCGTATTTTATGTATGTCGGCTATCCATATTAACCGAATCCCTTGCCTGGATTTTTATTAGAGGAGAATACAAAAGAGTTACGGACATCACTTGTTGCAGGCGCTATAGATGATAATTGAGCTCCGCGTCTGTACCCACCCTACCATGAGCCTGCCAGCGAAAGTTATCGCAGACTCCCAAAACGAAAGCTAGGACTTCTTTTTCTACATCAGGGAACTAAAGAAATTAATGATTCATAATAAACTTAATATTTATTCAAACATTTCAAAATAATTAGCATCATCGTGCTATAGGTTCGATCAATTTGATCTACAAAAATTCTTCATTTTCAAAACAATGATTAGCTAAATATGTTCTTATTACTAATGACTACTCTAATACTACTCTACTACTTAATATTCATAAACCTTGTACATTAATTCGAAAAAAAAATTAAAAAAGAAAAAAAGAAAAAAAAAATTGTACATTTATGTGGCGTGATTACGCTAATATCCACATAAATTCACTCTCTACAAATATTTTGCTCTATATATGTACATTGACAATGTATTAAATGGTAATGCTCACCCGAATAAATTCAGTTCATCAGATAAATTTATAAAAATATAAGGAAAATTGGTTTTTGATACACTTACAGCTTGTTAATTTTTCCCACGCAGAAAGATCTTTCGTTGTGTTGTTGTCGGTGTTGAAAATAGGAAGGTTTACATATTCCAAATAGAAAATATACATGCATACTCAAATTCTGAAAAATGAAAATTATTAACTAACGAAAATATACACTGCCATTGAATTCCATTTCCTTTACAATTGAACCATTTAGCCAACAACCAAAAAAAAAAAGGAAATTCAATGAAACTTAACTTAAAATTGATTCTAAACTACTGGGAGCCTTATTTTGACTCATTTCACTTAATCCTGGTTATTTCGTTTGTTCCGAAGACGAATAAAAAATCTCCTTAGGAAAATTAAACGCCTTAGTTATACTTCAAAATAATTCGAAAATGCTCTTCTCCTTTACATAACGTGTTGAGTGAGGTTAGGTTTTGTTCGTAGAAAGGTTAGATTGAATACTTCCTTCTACTGTTCATCCTTCATTCTTTAGGTTAGGTTACAATTGCGAAAAAGGTTAGGTTTCGTACATCCTTCTAGGTTTAGAATCCTACACGTGTTCTGCTGGTATGGTCTGGATTACATGTGAGACAGGACAAGCGAAAGTGCGATGTTGACAATTATAAATGTCATAAACATTCGAATTTCACTTTGCTTCGCTAACGCCGTATCTATAATAACACTGTATAAGACACAAAACTATTTTGGTAATTTTCTCTTTTATTTACCCTTACTACAATCCGAGGCAAAAGTTAAATATATTTAACTCTCGGATTTCCACAATTGATCGTCGGTTCAAGCCGTTTACTGACGCAAACAGTTCACTCACAAAAATTTTGAGACTGCTGGAGGCAAGTTTGCCGAAGACAGGTGTCTCAAAGAAATGTCAAGTAAGGCGAATTAATAGAAAAATTGCCAATACTTGATGGAAACTATATGCTGTTGAAGAGAAAATGCATAAGTTAAACGTACAATAATTCGAGAATTATTGCAATGAAATTAACTTACATTAATCTCTTGAACACATACACACATTGAAACCACGCTGTTCAATAAGTTTCTTTTGCCTTATTTTTCTTATTGTTTTATCCAAACTCCATTTATAGAAAAATAATGTAAATCAATGCAAAACAAACCGATCAGCTGTGTGGCGTTGCCACTTAGTTCATTCTTTTTACAGCTGGTTAGCTACATTTCGTTTCTCACCACTTTAGCAAATATTGATAACAACAACAAAATGCTAAATAAGCGAAATCAGTTGAATTTTAAAATAACTGAAATTCCTGTACATTACACGTTTAAATTGTATTTTCTTTCATTCCACTTCCTGTTCTTGTCAAACGTCCTTTTCATTTCCTGCTGTATTTCATTAATATTCTTTCGAGCCTCCGCTCTAATCTCATCACAACCACAGTCTAATTCTTCTATTAACGAATCGGTTATCAGCGTTCTTATTTCGGGATCATCAGGACTACGCATCTCTATTCCTGTCAAAATCTTAAATGGTGTAACTAGTGTACTTCTTGGAGCAGTATTATTAACAAGTTGTTGCACACGACCAACATAAGTATGTACAGTTTCCCTCATTCTCTTGGCTTAACTTTGAAATCATTGGAACTATTATCTTATGCATCCTTTCTACTTGGCCGTTGCCGCGGGGTACACCTGTTGCTATCAGTAAATGCCTGCCTATCCTGTCTGTTACAATATTCCTTAAGCGCATTGGATGTGAATGCTGCTCTCCTGTCACAAATTATTCTCAAAGCCATCAATGGCTGATCTTTGCTTATTGGCATCAAATATCCTTCCTTTTTACCGGTTTTGGCATTAACAATGAGCAGAAAACAATATAAACGGCTCAAAGCATCCACATGCCGCATCTTTGAACCTGAACGATGTTCAATCTGATAATCGAAATCTTGTAGGTACATTGCCCAACGTGCTATACGTAACGGAATCTCTTTCTTTCTCATTGTCATCGTAAACGCATTACAATCTGTAACAATCTTAAATGTCAATCCTAGCACATATACACGCCACTTTATTAATGCTCCAATAACTGCTAAAACCTCAAGTTCATATGAATCATACTTCTCTTCGCAAGGTTTAGTTTTCTGACTCATATATTGTAACGGATGAAATAAACCATCTTCTGAATCTTTTTGTAAAAGCGCAGCTCCGAAACCGTGTTTCGAGGCATCAGTGTGAATTTCAGTCTCTGGCTAATGCTAACTTCAATTGCTCAAACGCTACCATTTGCAATTCTTTAAACTCAAACTTTTTGTCATTTCGTAAAATGTCCGGGCTTAGCTGTTACTGCGTATACTTCGATAAATCTACAGAAATACGATGTTAACCCTAAAAATCGTTGAACTGACTTCTTATCATGTGGGATCGAGAATCTTGAAAGGGCATCAGTCTTCTCCTTACTTGGCTTAATACTTCCGGTTTCAACTATATAGCCCAAAAACTTACCTTACTCTGCAGTATCTGACATTTCACCCAGTTTATTCTCAACCCATTTTCCGCAGCTACCTTCAACACTCTTTTAAGTTTAATTAGACCATCATTCGCGCTAACACTTGTTATAATTATATCGTCCATATACACCACTGCATCTCCATTCTTCACTGATTCTCTCATTACTGCCATTATAAATCTTGTAAAAACTGCTGGAGAGTTGGAAATTCTGAATGGTACATATAGGAATGCATACTGACCATTCTGAGTTACGAATGCTGTGTACTTCTGAGATTTTTCCTCAACAGGAACATGGAAAAACCCGTTTGTTAGATCTAGAGTAGTATAAACTAAGGCACTCTGAAGTTTTTTTAATACAGTATCCATCTGTGGCATAGGAAAATTATCTCGGACCACTTTCTCATTTAGCTTTCAGTAATCGCAGCACAAACGCTGTTTCCCATTCTTCTTTATTACAAGTACAACAGGCGAAGCATATTCGGAAAAACTTGGCCTTATTATCTTCTCCTCCAACCATTCTTGCACTGTAATATCAACAATTTTCTGATCAGACTCTGCTAGACGTCTTGGATGCTGATAAACTGGCAACTCATCCGTTAGTACAATCTTCATTTCTATGGGAGTGTTTATATTTCTAATAGGTTCGTAACTTTTAATCAACTTCTTGACTTCACTAGCGATTTCTGCACTGATATGTGACAAGTCACTCTTGATTTCCACTTTATTCTAATCTGCACTGTGCATACACATACTTTTAAATTCCTTAAACAACTCAGCACAAGATTTATTCGCATCAGAAAATAATCACTGTGTTTCTTTTCTCTTGATGCTCACAAACTTTGTACCTTTCTTTGTAACAACCAAATCGACGTGATCTAATATGGTTGTTGGAGGAGAACTCCAGAATTTAAATTCATTAATTTAATTATTCTGAAATATTAACCATTGGGTTAAATAGCTAAACTATCGATATATCGCAAGCTCAAAGAGAGTTCAATCTAGCATCACTGGTGGCTCTCTTCGTGCGTTTCCCTTTACATTTTACTTTGTATTACACTCTCTCGTAGCATATACCAAGAGAACTCGAATGCGACGGACGCATAATAAATGGAAAAATACTAACGTCGGCTAATCTGATTGTGGCAAGGGAAATTTTGATTCATCAAATCCAACTAGTAGCAGATTATTATGACAGGATCAGAAACTTGCTGTTAAATAAGATTTGGTTCAATTGCAACTAAGTTGGACTCGTTGTTTCATAACTTCTTAAGCTACCACAAGTTTCCGAAAAGGGATTGCAAGAGGCAATCAATCATCAAACACCCGTTGAGACATCTAGGAAGAAAAGTCGACATCATTAAAGCATATGATACCATGTTAAACTCTCCACATACTGCAGTAAAGTCATTGGAATAAAACCGCAAGTATTCAATCAAACAATTACTGTACTCGCACATGTCCAATAAGAGAAAACCGAACAGTTATATTTTCGTCGTTTGTCATTCCACTCTTTTCATATCGAACACAAACAAGCGTGAGTGCCTCTGTACATCAAAAAACAGTTAAGTTTGCGAACATACACATATAACTATTCAACATTCGCGTTGGTTCAGCTACTTGGAGGTGTTGCTGGCGTTTATTGAAGCATTATGGGCAAAGACGGTTCAAACACTCCCGTAAGCTCAAAGGGAACAGACAAACTAACAAATCTTAGATCCCAGCGGACTCAGTTTGAAAAACATATTCGAACTTTACATGAAAAGATCATTGCTACTAGCGACCAAGAAGATGCCGATACACTAGACTGCAGACTTCAAATACTTAAATCTCATTATAGGCAAATTACTCACATTCAAACACAAATTGAAAATTTGTACGCAATTGATAAAGAGCGCAGTAATTTAGATGAAATGTACATAAAGGTCAAGGTACATTTACTGTCTCTTTTACAAAGCAAACGTTCAACGGGACCAGTCAACACATCAGATATGAGTTTTATGAGTTCTTCAATGTCTCCTACAGTGGTTCACAGTCAACGATTACCTAAACTGAAATTACCCAGTTTCGATGGTAAATATTCAGCGATTAAGAGATTCAAATCGTCTTTCTTGAATTTAATTCACAACGATCACCACATACCAATAATTGATAAGTTCAATTATCTTCTCGAATGTTTATCGGGACCTGCACTGGAGGTCGTGCAGTCGTTCCAAGTCACCGAACAAAACTACAGTCAAGCTTGGTCAAGATTAGAAGCTCGCTACGACAACGACGTTCTAATCTTCCATGATTGTATATCGAGTCTGTTCAATTTACCATTAGTCAAGCAACCAGAAGCAAGACTTTTGCAGAAGCTCATCGATAATGCGTCCGCTATACGCGGATCACTTCTTACACTAGGATCAACTGAGGAAATAATGAATAACATCATGATTCACATACTTCTTCCGAAGGTTGATGCCGCGACCAAAGGCGTCTACGACGAAAAGCAAAGCTTCGACAAGCTTTCAACGTGGGAGGAATTCTGCACAATTCTTCATCGCCGCTGCCAGTTCCTAGGAAGTCATCAGACAGGTCAACTCGGTCAGCGCAATAGTTCACAAGGAGGAAAACGACCATCAACGTCAAAGGCATTCCTCAACATTAACTCTCAATGATTACACTGCCATTCGACGGCACACTATGTTAGTAATTGTAAATCATTTGGAGAGTTATCGCTACAACAAAGGTTCGAAACAGTCAAACGGACCAATGCATGTCTTAACTGTCTGCGAACGGGACACCGCGTCAAGGATTGTCCCTCACTCTCCCGGTGCAAGGTGTGCCGATCGGCTCATCATACGTTATTGCATCAATTCGCCCCCACCCCGATGAAACACTTATCATCATCGATTCAATCTGTTAATCCAATAACTAATTCACAAAGCACTTCGTTATTAACGAACACTGATAAAAACGGGATGCTTCCTCAGCATTGGTTCACATAATGGATAAGTCTGGCCAATTACATACTGTACGGGCACTTTTAGATTCATGTTCTGAACTTAATTTTATTACAGAAGAGACTGCCAAGCGGCTAAATCTGGGTAGGACTCGTGTATCTCAAGAATTCAGCGGCATTACCGGAAGCAGTCAAGGCATTAAACACACACATTGTGGCGTTTGCCACAATACGTTCTAGGCATTCATCAATTACGTGGTCCGCCAACTTTGCCGTCATTAAGAAAAATTGTGCTCAGCAACCACACGAGCATATCGATACATCAAATTGGACCATACCTACGGATATCAATCTAGCCGATCCGTATTTCAACGAGCCCCACAAGATACACATTTTAATAAACACGAATGGTCTGTTTGCAGCAATCCTCGATGGTCAGCAAGGCTTGGGCGAAAACATGCCATATTTAATCAACACGGAATATGGATGGATAGTTGGTGGAAATTTGGAAACCACACACGAAAGGCCTCGACAATGTTTATTGGTACACGTCAACCCATCACTTGATCTTCTAGTTAAAAGATTTTGGGAAATTGAAAACTGTGAGTTTGTTGGTAACCGACAAACCAAAGAAGAACAGGAATGCGAAAGCCATTTTTGTAAAAATGCAATTGTAAAATCGGATGGAAGACTCCAAGTTCGACTTCCATTTAAGGAACCCCCAGAGAAATTAGGATTATCCTACGACAACGCAGTACGGCGTTTCAAATCCTTAGAAAATCGTCTCGACCGCGACGATCAACTAAAAAAGGCATATGTAGATTTCATCAACGAGTATGTAAAACTTGGCCACATGTCTACCAAAACTGTCGCAAGCCACAACGAACCGCATTATTACATACCTCATCATTGCGTGTTGCATCCGCAAAGCGTTACTACGAAACTTAGTTGTGTTTGATGCTTCGGCTAAAACATCATCGGGAAAATCATTAAATGAGCTGTTAATGATTGGCCCCACAACATTTCTATCATTTCCTCTAAACAGGTATGCACTTACAGGCGATATAGCCAAGATGTATTGCCAATTTGTCATAGATCCAAGAGACCGGAGATTTCAGCGCATTGTATGGCGACCAACAAAAACAGAAGAACTAAAAACCTACGAGCTCAACACCGTGACATATGGCATGTCAGCTGCACCCTTCTTAGCTATCAGAGGCGTTCACCATATTGCCGATTTGTACTCACATGATCATCCTATAGGAGCTAAAACATTACGCAACGACTTATAAGTGGATGACTTGCTAACCGGAGCTAATAGCGTAACCGAGCTTCAACACATTAAAAATGATACAGTAGACATCTTAGCACAGGCTGGATTGCATCTTACAAAATTTAGTAGCAAATGCAAGGAAATTACGAAAACTTCAGAGGACGAAGTATTTATCGCCATGGAAGATAAAGACACTACCAAAACTCTGGGAATGACGTGGATGCCCAGCAGTGACATCTTTACATTTCGATACATTTGTGACCACCAAGAACCATTTACCAAACGATCAATTCTTTCAGTAGTAGCAAGAATGTTTGACTTGCTGGGATTCATAAGTCAGGTCATTGTTCGGTGCAAAATTCTTATGCAAGACTTCACACTGAAGGGCCTAGATTGGGATGAGCCTGTCGATGGTCGAATTAAGGAAAGATGGAAAGAACTTTTACAGGATCTTAAAGACTTATCAAATCTACAAATACCACGATATGTGAACACATCAAAACCGTATCGATGCGAAATACACGGATTCGCTGACGCATCCGAAAGAGCGTACGGATGCTGTCTTTATGTTCGATCAGAACTCCCGAGTGGAGTCAAAGTCACTTTACTCGTTGCGAAATCAAAGATAGCACCTACCAAGACACAGTCATTGCCTAAGTTAGAACTGTGCGGAGCATTGTTGCTCAGTCGGACTTGGTGCAAATTCGAAAGGACACTAAAATTATACATCGACAAGGTATACTTTTGGACCGATTCAAAAATTGTTCTGCAATGGCTGAAACTTCATGCATCAACACTAAATTGTTTTGTAGCAAATAGAGTATCAGAGTTACAACAACACACGGAAGAAATAATATGGAAGCACGTCCCATCTAACAAGAATCCAGCAGACATTGTTTCTCGTGGTTGTAGGACATCAGAGCTGCAAACAAGCATGTGGATAACAGGGCCAACATTCTTAAAATTGTCTAAAGCCGAATGGCCAATTCTTAGGGAACCACTTCCGCCGCCTATCGAAGTAAGAACCAAGTCAGCACTTCTTTGTAGCAGAGCAGACAACGCTAATTCACAATCTATTCTAAATATGATCATAAATAATTCATCATCGTATATTCGAATCGTTATGAAGCCTGATCGCACTCTAAGTTCATCATCAATAGCCGATATTCGCATTACTGAGACAGAAATGTATCAATCGTTCCGGAAAATTGTTGCTCTAATACAACAAGAATGTTATGCTGACGAAATATCTTTACTAAAAAACAAACAAACCTTAACACCGTGTCTACAGCGTTTGACACCATTCATGCACACAATGACATTTGGACAAACTGCAGTATGTGTGATGAGAGTCGGAGGACGTCTCGACAACGGAGACCTTCCATTCAACGCCAAGCCCTGCTACCTCAAAATCATCGTTTTACCAAGTTATTTCGATTTTTACATCGAATTCTTACACAACAAAAATCTTCATGCTGGCCCAAAGTTTATTTTATCTCTTTTACGAGAACGAATTTGGGTAATCAACGCACGAGCGTTGATTAGAAAAGTTGTGCGAAGCTGCATCCGCTGCTTTCACCTTAAACCTCGCCTCATGACTCAACTGATGGGCAATCTTCCTGCTGATCGACTACGAGCTGAAAGACCATTCCTAGTAACAGGAGTAGATTTTGCGGCCCATTTTTCACGTCTTACAGGATTCGCGGAAAACCGCCGTACAAGACATATGCGGCAATTTTTGTATGTTTTGCTTCAAAGGCGATTCATATTGAATTAGTCTCCGAATTGTCAACAAATGCATTTCTGCTTTGTATACGTAGATTTGTAGCGCGCCGTGGTGTACCATTGCGCATGGTGTGCGACAACGCCACAAACTTTGTTGGCGCTGCTACAAGGCTAGCTGAGTTTAAGTCAAAATTGTTTAACTCAGACGTCATAGATCACATAAAAACATATAGTTCAATTAAAGGAATTAACTTTTGCTTTATTCCCCCTAGAGCTCCACACTTTGGCGGCCTCTGGGAAGCGTCAGTAAAATCAGCGAAGATACTGGCTCTGAAGAATATTTCAAACGCATCTCTTACTTTCGAGGAACTACTCACTGTGTTCTCGGATGTGGAAGCTATTCTTAATTCAAGGCCAATAGCACCCACTTCAGATGACCCCAACGATTTCAATGCTCTCACTCCTGGGCATTTGCTGATTGGAACCGAATTAACGTCAGTACCAGAATCATTACTTTACCATTCCACGGACCCTCCCGGAACGGAACTTCGGTATCTGGATAGATGGCAGCGAGTGACCTATTTGAAACAACAATTCTGGACACTGTGGGCACGGGATTATGTTCATAACTTACAACAACGCAGCAAATGGATTTACGGAAAAGCAAATGTGGCCTTGGGACAACTAGTTATGAAGACAACGTGCCGGCTCAACATTGGCCTTTAGCAAGAGTAATGTCTGTAAATGCCGGAACTGATGACAAAATTCGAGTAGTCGAACTTAGGACTGCAAAAGGAATCTTCAAAAGGCCAATTAACAAGATCGCTCCGCTTCCAGAATCATTTATTTGAAAATTGGTTCTTTCAACAGGGGGAGCATGTTGAAGGAGAACTCCTGAATTTAAATTTATTAATTTAATTATTCTGAAATATTAACCATTGGGTTAAATAGCTAAACTATCGATATATCGCAAGCTCAAAGAGAGTTCAATCTAGCATCACTGGTGGCTCTCTTCGTGCGTTTCCCTTTACATTTTACTTTGTATTACACTCACTCGTAGCATATAAGAATTGAAGAATTTACTGTACCAAGAGAACTAGAATGCGACGGACGCATAATAAATGGAAAAATACTAACGTCGGCTAATCTGATTGTGGCAAGGGAAGTTTTGATTCATCGAATCCAACTAGTAGCAGATTATTAATATGGCCAAGAAATTGGCCAACAATGGTTCTACCCAAAATTGACAAATACTTCATCCAATGCCTGTAAGGCTCTTCGAATATCCTTAATTCCCAGTTCGACAAACACGCTTTTACGTATGAGACTCAAATTTGCTCCTGTATCAATTAGACCTTTGAACTTAATCGTCTTATAAGTTACTTCTTTCAACTCCAAACTCGAATCAGTAAATTTACCTGATGCTTTTACTAATTTATCATCTACAACATTGGTGCTTTCAACTTTGGTGGTATCTTTTCCCTTACATTCAAATGAGCGATGGCCTGTTTTGCCACATTTAAAACAAGTAAACGTTTTCTTGTCAAAGTCTCTCAACATGTGTGAAGGATCACCACACTTAATCCATTTGCGATCACCTTTTGTTATCGAACTTTTCTCTCTATTATCTCTACCTTGCTTGTGGAGAGATGACTCCAATGTTGTTTTCTTTGACGACTTCCTAGGATCATAGGATTTTAAGTAGGTCTCTATTTGAACTTTCAACGCATCCACTGTTCTGGCTTGATACAATAATGCCTTATTTGCTCTCATGTCTGGTATACCTTCTACGAAATACTCGATTAAACTTTCGTCATCCAAATCGATCGGATCTCTTCAACTGTCGATTGCTTAGTCTTCTATGAACTTCGGCTGATGAAACCTTTACTCTGAATTCGTTTTTCAAAGCTATTTGCAGGGACTCCCAACTACAAATATCTCTCTTACCACGTATAAACGACAATGCAGCTCCCTTTAACAATTGTTTTGCATACACAAAAAGCTGTAACTGACTTCACTGTACGGTTAAAGCGCATTCTTTTAGCTCCCTAGTCCATTGAACAACATTAATCGAACCTAAACCGCAAAACTTGGAAACGCTTCCCTCCACATCTTTTAGTGTGAACCATGACCTTTGCCCATCTGTGTACGGGACTTCTCGAATGGTTCTAGTCGAGGCGAAATCTGCCTCCTGTCCGATTACAGCTCAGCTTTGAGGCCTGTAGTCTCTAGCCCTAACTCTCTCAATTTAATGCGCAACTCCTCAATACGCAAAGTTAGAATCTCACCTCGATCCATTTCACACAATTACAGGTATAATGCTTAACAAGTTTGCTATATTAATGTATAGTTAGTATCAATCAAACAAATTTGATACGACTTTGCAAAATTCACACACTATTTTAATGTAGGTCAAATTGTGGTAGGTTATGGTTAAATTCAGAGGATTCTTAGAAACTCACACTCAAGACAATATTTAAACAGCTCACCTAACTATAGTCGTCCTGCTCTATGGAACCACTCAATATCGCTGTAGCAACTCACTCAGATGTTCGGTTCGCTCTCTGTTAGACCACGAAGACCACTTACTCTGCTGTCGCTACTCTTTGTCTGCTTCCACACCAATTATCTCAACTTCGTGTCTGCTGCCTTCTCGTTTGGACTTGTCTTCGTCGTCTGCTTCTTGTAACGGTTTGTGTTGTCCGCTCTCTTTTGGTTTTCCGCTTCCACAGTGAATACTAGTTATCATCAACTTTGTGCTCTCTGTCTGCTCTCTTCATCTGTCTGCTTCCACAGTGAACACTGGTTATCATAAACTTCGTGCCCGCTGTCTGCTTCCACAGTGAACACTAATTATCATCAACTTCGTGTCCGCTGTCTGCTTCCACAGTAAACACTGGTTATCATCAACTTCGTGTGTGCTGCCTGCTCTCTCCGTCTGTCTGCTTCGACAGTGAACACTAATTATCATCAACTTCGTGTCCGCTGTCTGCTTCCACAGTGAACACTGGTTATCATAAACTTCGTGCCCGCTGTCTGCTTCCACAGTGAACACCAGTTTTCATCAGCTTTGTGCTGTCTGTCTGCTCTCTCCGTCTGTCTGCTTCCACAGTGAACACTAATTATCATCAACTTCGTGTCCGCTGTCTGCTTCCACAGTAAACACTGGTTATCATCAACTTCGTGTGTGCTGTCTGCTCTCTCCGTCTGTCTGCTTCGACAGTGAACACTAATTATCATCAACTTCGACTTATTTTATTAACAATGTTTCTTTGTGTTAAGAATACATATATTTTATATTATTTACTATTAGAAAGTACGATTGCGAGTGCTTTTTGAATCAACCCCTCTCTTTATTTGCCAATGAGTGAGTCAACCAGATAGGTACGGCCGCTGCGTGTCGTTCTGCCCCTATTGCCATGATTATGCCCGCCTGACACTTCATTTCCTACAATCGGCTGTCCTGACAAGTCATTCGACCCGAATGATCCTAGCCAAGGCTTCATAAACTCAGCCACTGTTGAGGTCTTACAAGGTCCTTCACCATCGCCAACTTTCTCAACGTCGTATCGACCGTGCCTATTCACCTCTCAACTTTAGACCTGTCCCATACTGCGTACGTTTAATCGCCACTAATTCGTTTAAATTGTATTTTCTTTCCCATTTCCTGTTTTTGTCAAACGTCCTTTTTATTTCCTGCTGTATTTCATTAATATTCTTTCGAGCCTCTTTCTATTAACGAATCGGTTATCAACGTTCTTATTTCGGGATCATCAGGACTACGCATCTCTATTCCTGTCAAAATCTTAAATGGTGTAACTCTTGTACTTCTTGGAGCAGTATTATTAACAAGTTGTTGCACACGACCTACATAAGTATGTACAGTTTCCCTCATTCTCTTGGCTTAACTTTGAAATCATTGGAACTATTATCTTATGCATCCTTTCTACTTGGCCGTTGCCGCGGGGTACACCTGTTGCTATCAGTAAATGCTGTATATCCTGTCTGTTGCAATATTCCTTAAGCGCATTGGATGTGAATGCTGCTCTCCTGTCACAAATTATTCTCACCGGGTTACCAAAAATTATGGCTTGCTTTTCAAGACAACTAAGTACTTAAACGACTCCACGAGTCGGATACAACCATACAAACTTAGAGAACCCATCAACAATAACAAGTATATGATTGTAACGCTTTGTTGTGACTTCCATCGGGCCAACGTGATCAATGTGATATGCCATCAATGGCTGATCTTTTCTTATTGGCATCAAATATCCTTCCTTTTTACCGGTTTTGGCATTAACAATAAGACATTCCACGCAGCACTCAACAACACGGGCTACCTTTTCTTTTAATTTTGGAATATAATACGATTTTTCAACGATATCCTGAGTCTTTATAGCTCCAAAATGTCCTTGTTTGTGTGCAATCTGTATTATTTCTTTTTCCATCTGCGAGGGAACGACAATAAGTTCTTGATTGGGGTCCTTTAACAATATTTCATTCAATGTAAAATCATCATATCCCTTTTCATGAACTAAGGTCCTGATCAATTTAGTCGAACTATGCTTCCCTCAATCTATGGGTTATGGTGTCGGTGAGCAGAAAACAATATAAACGGCTCAAAGCATCCACATGCCGCATCTTTGAACCTGAACGATGTTCAATCTGATAATCGAAATCTTGTAGGTACATTGCCCAACGTGCTATACGTAACGGAATCTCTTTCTTTCTCATTGTCATCGTAAACGCATTACAATCTGTAACAATCTTAAATCTCAATCCTAGCACATATACACGCCACTTTATTAATGCTCCAATAACTGCTAAAACCTCAAGTTCATATGAATCATACTTCTCTTCGCAAGGTTTAATTTTCCGACTCATATATTGTAACGGATGAAATAAACCATCTTCTGAATCTTTTTGTAAAAGCGCAGCTCCGAAACCGTGTTTCGAGGCATCAGTGTGAATTTCAGTCTCTGGCTAATGCTAACTTCAATTGCTCAAACGCTACCATTTGCAATTCTTTAAACTCAAACTTTTTGTCAAATGTAAAATGTCCGGGCTTAGCTGTTACTGCGTATCCTTCGATAAATCTACAGAAATACGATGTTAACCCTAAAAATCATTGAACTGACTTCTTATCATGTGGGACCGAGAATCTTGAAACGGCATCAGTCTTCTCCTTACTTGGCTTAATACTTCCGGTTTTAACTATATAGCCCAAAAATTTACCTTACTCTGCAGTATCTGACATTTCACCCAGTTTATTCTCAACCCATTTTCCGCAGTTACCTTCAACACTCTTTTAAATTTAATTAGACCATCGTTCGAGCTAACACTTGTTATAATTATATCGTCCATATACACCACTGCATCTCCATTCTTCACTGATTCTCTCATTACTGCCATTATAAATCTTGCAAAAACTGCTGGAGAGTTGGAAACTCTGAATGGTACATATAGGAATTCATACTGACCATTCTGAGTTACGAATGCTGTGTACTTCTGAGATTTTTCCTCAACAGGAACATGGAAAAACCCGTTTGTTAGATCTAGAGTAGTATAAACTAAGGCACTCTGAAGTTTTTTTAATACAGTATTCATCTGTGGCATAGGAAAATTATCTCGGACCACTTTCTCATTTAGCTTTCAGTAATCGCAGCACAAACGCTGTTTCCCATTCTTCTTTATTACAAGTACAACAGGCGAAGCATATTCGGAAAAACTTGGCCTTATTATCTTCTCCTCCAACCATTCTTGTACTGTAATATCAACAATTTTCTGATCAGACTCTGCTAGACGTCTTGGATGCTGATAAACTGGCAACTCATCCGTTAGTACAATCTTCATTTCTATGGGAGTGTTTATATTTCTAATAGGTTTGTAACTTTTAATCAACTTCTTGACTTCACTAGCGATTGTTGCACTGATATGTGACAAGTCACTCTTGATTTTGTGACGAGTCACATTTCTATGGCGGCTTAAACTACGCCCATGTGGGGCCCCTCTGTATTACTACTATTATTCTTCATACGCCCATGGAGGGCACATTAAATACCTCAACATAAAACAAAATTAACTGTAGTTCTTTTTTTCTAATAGCCAATACTTGCGATCGACGCCTCCCTCTCTTTCTAGCTACCGTCTTGATGCGGCTGCAGCGTCGACGCGCTGCGGAGAGAACAACCTCCCGACAGCGGACGCAGCGCAGCATACCGACGCCAAAGAGCCCATGACAAAATTGAAGTTGAGAGAGAGAGACGGCGATCGTGACGCGTGCCAAAGCACAAGACGCATAGAATGTTTTCACCGTTAGGACATAAGTAGACAGAACAAGGGTGGGTTTCGACAGCGAATTAGAATGGGTTGAACTTCACTTCGCCAGTAGCCATGAGAGTAATCAGTCACATTGTGAAACAGTGAGTGCAAAGCAACAAGTGTAACCAAGTAAAACCAAGACTAGAGACCGAGTACCAGCGAGAGATCCTTCAGGATTAACAGGTGAGCCCATGACCAAAGTTCCCCTTTATTTTTACTTGAGTGCGGTAGGGACCCAGATTTCCAAATATGTTTAGGATTAATTAATTATTAATAAAACGTTATAATATGATCATTTAACCCACCCGGCATTATTTCTTTATTCGGCACTGAATCTAGGTATACCCTATCCCTTCCCGTCTCCTTGGCCACTTAACCATTTGAGTGGAGCCGAAGGACCAGCGGACTTCGACAGGATGAGTTATTCTCCTGCAGACGAAGTCAGTCGCTGGTCCAAAGGCTCAGTCACTCAATGTGAGGAGGTAACGGATCTTGGCCAAGCGGGCTTCGCTTGGCAGACGAGATCAGTCGTTGCAGTTCCTCTTCACTGCTTCCCTCTCCCGTCCAAGAGGCAACGGATCTTGGTCAAGCGGGCTTCGCTTGGCAGACGAGATCAGTCGTTGCTACTCCTCTTGGACTCTCCTCCTACTCCTTTCCCTTCCCTTTTCCCCCCTTTATGTGGTCTCAGTCACCAATCCTAATACTCATCGGGGTCTCAAGATCAAATAAATGTTCTGTAGACTGGACTCTGGGACTGAGAATTGTACCCCAGCCAGAGCTTCCTTACAGATGGCGCCCGAGCAGGGACCTTGATGAGTATTATGGGGGAAATATTAAAATATATATATATGTATGCACATTTATTAATATATATATATATATATGAGTCCACATAAGGGTGAAAATTTTATATGTCGTATTCATTACTATATATATCGGAGTTCACTCAGAATTAAACATTCTTTTATATATATATATATGCATATTTGTGGTTAGGGTATTTAAAGGTCGCATGTACGTTGTCGATGTGCCACGCGCTTTTAGTTTTCTTTGCAAGTGACAGTTACATGCGAGAAAGAGACAGGGACACACGAGCGGCCAGTAAGAATAAGAATAGACAATTCACCGTTTGATTCGCGGCGTGTGTGTGAGCTACGAGCATTCTCTTGCCATTCATCTCTCACTCTTACACACAGCTTTGATTCAACCGTTTTTTTTGTCATTCCTTCATTCACACTGATTTGCAAGTACAGTCGAGCGTTGGGTTTCGTTGTAATGAGAGCAACAAATTTAAAAAAAAATTTTATATATACATACATATATAACACGCACACAGTCATGCCATGCTAGGTGAGAAAATCGGCAGAGTCTCTGGCAGCGTTTCGACAGAATCATCAGCAGAGTCATCAACAGAGTTTCCGACAGGATTAATAATCTCATCAACAGTATATTTCGGAGATAATTATTAATGTAGTCAGCTACTGAGTTACCGACAGAGCTAGCAATAGGGTCATCAGCGGAGCCATCGAAAGAATCGCATATAGGAATTAGTCTTATTGAAATAAAATTTTACAAGAAAAAAAAAAAGAGCTAAAGTTACCAGAAGCAGATAGAACGAGTCTAGGAGCCTCTCTCAGAGAGCCATTAGTGAGGTTGTAACCTACCGCATTACGAGTTGAACGGGACCTGGGCATGGGTAACCTAAAAATCCATCACACTCACCCAAAGAAGCAGCAGCAGAGTAAAGGAGACAGAAGAATAAAGCACAAGGGGCCGTTTAAAACCAAGCATACTCACTGGCAAGGTCAGTCAGTGTTTGGAACTCAACAAGAAAACATCGGAAGGAAAATTGCTTCAATCCGGAAGGATAGCAACTGGACAAGGATCATTATCAGGACTACTCACCAATACAAGGATTAACAACTGGACAAGGACCAACGACTGGACAAGGATCAACAAGGACATAGGACAAGGATATTCATCGTCATGCTGAACTAAGCTTCAAGGACACAACGGAGATTAATGCAAAGGACATCAGGAAATTCGGCAGCAAGGACCACTATTTTCTCAAGGATATTCTAAACAGTAATCGGAGTAAACTTTTACTTTCTTTGGACAACATCGAGGGAGAATCAATCACGTCCCCAATAACTATATTCTACATTACAATTTACGATTTACCTATTTCAAATAAACAAACCGGATCGAATTCTACCAACAGGCAAGACCTTTCTTATATACATTTGAACCATTGCAAAGATTTTGTTCAAAATATTTAAACCAAACACCACCTCGAAAGTTCCTCGGCGGTGATAATCCCCCTTTACGCGTCACCGTTTCTTACTCTTCTTTGAACAAACATATATACTTTTTTTATATTTTCTGAACCCTCCCTAGCAGAATTTATTAAAAATTAAATAAAATATATATATATACGCATTGGTCAAATTGCATATCCATATCATAGTCTATTGGTTTACCGTAGCCATCTTCAATCAGTATCGCGTAGCCTACTGGGCGAACTCCGAGATCGTTTAGCGGTTTATCACTTATACTACGACACCGAGTCTTTACTAACATACTAGCAATGGCCGTTCATTGGATAAATCATCGTCGCAAAGCCGAATTGGAAGTCCTTTGGGACGAATTCGGATTAGACACCGGTGGAATAGTGGAAGACTTAAGAAATCGGTTCCGTGAGTTCGCCTCAAGGGAGGATCATCATCCTGAGGTATTGAGTCGACTCGCAGAAATCGAAGCCCAATTTAGTGCCGGGGACAAGAAATTAGATGTAAAGCCACAGTCCAGAGCACCGTCGCCTACTCCCGAAGGAATCATTTCTCAACTACCGGTGCCACAAGACACCAACTATCGTTCAGAATCGCATCCTGGTTCTCGTTCCGGTTCTCCGACACCTTTCGGATTCTTAGAGTTCTTTCTACCCCCACGCTATTTTGAGAAACTAGAGGATAGCATACGCGCTCGAAAGCAACGCCATCAGGAACCATACAAGGAGTATCTAATAGACCTTCGTTTGATGATGAAGAGGGCTCATTACTCGACGTTACAGGAGCTCGACAGGATCTACGACAATCTTTTACCAGACTACAAGTTGTATACCCGACGAAATGATTTCCAAACGTTACCCGGCTTAACCAAGTTGGTGGTAAATTATGAGACGATTCGATTGGAGCAAGGCATGCCTGGAAAAGGAGCAACGCCGTTCAAAGTAAGCCCTTGGATCATACGCCTTCCAGCCTAAACGAGACTGCTATATGTCAACTATCCGAAGCACTAGTAGATACTAGTACAGCTTGCCGCAAATGTGCGGGAGCTGGTCACTTCGCCCGAGAATGCACGAAGCCCCGTGTGTTGTTCTGTTGGCAATGCGGACGAAGGGGGGTACGTACCATCGAATGTTGCCGTCGTTCGGGAAACGGGCAAACCTCCGTCTCAATCTGGGCCAGACGGAGGGACCAGACCAGGACCTCAGCCCAGTAACCCCCTCCTCCTAAAGAAAGACCGCATCCAACTCCATGTCTTCGTCAATAGAAAACCAATGGTAGCTACCTTGGATTCAGGAGCGAACAAGAGTTTCATAAACGAGGAAGTGGCTCTTCAGCACTTCGCTCCGTTCCTTTTGCGAGACATTCATACTAATATAAACCTTGCCGATAATACTCAGGCAGCAATCAAAAGTTCTCTTAGGGCAACCGTCCGTCTCGGGGCACAGACCGTACATATGACCTTGTTAGCGATGCCATCGATGATGGATCCTCTTATTTTGGGAGTGGATTTCCTTCGGAACATAGGAACTTCTATACGTTGCGGAGTTTATCTGTTACGGTTGCCCCCTTTCGATAAGCCCCACAGTCCCGTCAAGTCTATAATTCAGCCATCGCTAGTGGCGGATGACCATACGCAGCTTAACGCTCTTATAGATCAACTGGATCCTGCAGAAACGCCCGCTACGTCCAAGGATACCTCTGACTCTCAGCATAGCAACCAACCAGTATGTCAAGCAGGCTCAGTTTTGCCGCCTCCAACACCAGACGCTGTCCGTAAAAACCCATTCCGCCGACCCGACAGCAAAAAGGAACCGGTAACCGAGGCGGACGCTCGACTAGCCTCAGTAGAAGCTGAGATCCGTAACGAGGACTTAAAGCCAGAACTATGATCCAGTATGGAACAGGAGACTCTTGGGCCGGAACTTCAAGCGGTTCTTGACGCGGAAATCATTAAGTTCGACGGACTCAACGGCGTTACCCAAATAGCAGAACATGTCATTGTATTGAAGCACGATCGACCCATGAAGCAGAGGTATTATCCCCGTAATCCGGCCCAACAACAAATTATCAATGAAACCGTAGACGCCCTGCTGAAGGAGGACCGTATTGAACCATCCAAAAGCCCTCACAGCGCACCAATCGTGTTGGTAGGTAAGAAGACTGGTGATACTCGCATGTGTATAGACTTTCGACAGCTGAACGCTCAGTCAGTGCGTGACGCCTACCCTTGCCTTATATACACCATATCCTAGAGAAATTGAGGAACGTGAAGTACATTTCTACTCTAGATTTAAAGAGCGGGTATTGGCAAATACCCTTAGCGGTCAAAAGTAGAGAGTGTACAGCCTTCACAGTGCCCGGACGCCGGTTATTCCATTGGAAAGTCATGCCCTTCGGCTTACATTCTGCTTCTGCCACGTTCCAGAGGGCTTTGGATAGTGTGATTGGACCCGAGATGGAACCACATGCCTTCGCCTACCTAGACGATATTATCGTAATCGGAAAGACGCTCGAGGAACACCTCTCACACCTGCTTGAAGTCTTTCGACGTCTACGAGAAGCCAATTTAAGGATCAACCGAGACAAATGTCGTTTTTTCAAGAAACGGATCCAATTTCTAGGTCATGTCGTCAGCGAGGACGGTATCCATACCGACCCTGAAAAGGTAGCAGCTATCCGTAACCTTCAGCCACCAACCAATGTCAAGGAGTTACGTCGTTGTCTCTGTATCGCCTCTTGGTATCGTCGGTTCGTACCCAACTTCTCTGACACGGTGCAACCTCTCACAAGTTCGTTAAAGAAAGGTTTGAGTTGGTTTTGGAACTTAGAGCAACAACAGGCGTTCGATGCACTCAAGACACGTCTCACCACTGCCCCTGTCCTAGCTTGTCCAGATTTCGCTGTAAAGTTTTGCTTACAGACTGATGCCAGCGATGTTGGCCTCGGCGCAATGCTCACTCAGAGTATCGACGGTGCAGAAAGAGTCATTGCTTACGCTAGTCGACGTGTTTTAAAGGCGGAAGAAAACTACTCGACTACTGAGAAAGATTGCCTAGCAATAGTCTGGGCCATCAGGAAATATCGTTGTTATTTGGAAGGCTATTGCTTCGACGTGATCACAGACCATTTGGCTCTCAAATGGCTAAACTCGATAGAAAATCCCACGGGGCGTGTGGCCAGATGGGCGCTGGAGTTACAACAATACGAGTTCGAGGTACATTATCGACGAGGAAAGCTGAACGTGATTGCCGATGCCTTATCGCGGCAGCCTTTGGATGTGCTCCACTGGGCACAACTAGTGGAACCGGAATGCAAATGGTGGCTAAAGATGCGGCAGCACGTCACGGAACACCCTACGGATTTCCCAGACTATATATTCGAAAACGGCCAGATTTATCGCAGACGAGACCCCCACCCCGATGACCACGATTCTACACCTTGGAAACTATGCGTTCCCCTAGAATTTCGAGACGAAGTACTAAAGGAATGTCACAATGTGGTGACGGCTGGCCACTTGGGAATCAGGAAAACCACTTTGCGAGTGACCCAAAGATACTTTTGGCCTGGCCTCTTCCGAGATGTCGCGCGTTACGTTAGATGCTGCCTCGTCTGCTCACAGTTTAAACCGGCGCAAATGAAACCAGCGGGCAAAATGCTCACCCGTCAAGTCGCGGAGTCGTTGGATACCGTGTGTACTGACTTTATCGGGCCTTTGCCACGTTCTAAGCAAGGTAATATGATGTTACTAGTTTTCTTGGACTTATATAGTAAATGGGTCGAGATGGTACCACTTCGTAAGGCCACCACAGCCGCTTTGGAGAAGGCATTTCGTGAAAGGATAGCGAGCGATAACGGTACCCAGTTCACTAGCAAGCTTTTCAAAAACTTCTGCAAAACGTCCGGAATTATACTCCAGCATACCGCCCCCTATTCTCCACTGCAGAATCCTACCGAACGCGCAAATCGAACCATCAAGACTATGATTGCACAATACCTGGAGAATGGGCAAAACACTTGGGATCAATGGCTTCCAGAAATAACACTAGCGATCAACTCAAGCGTCAACGACACCACCGGATTCAGTCCAGCCTACATCATACTAGGTCGGGAACCCCGTATGCCCGGCGCTCTTTATGACCAAGTAACGGATGTCGCCGGTAACGAACCCCTAGCCCTGATGACCGCATCCGACGAATGGAAGATATTTTCAAGCTCGTACATGAGAATCAACTGAACGCGACCCAGAATCAAAAGAAATACTACGACCTGAGACGACGCGACTGGCGCCCAAACATCGGGAGCATGGTCGTGCTCAAGCAACATGTGCGGTCTAATGCCAACGAAGGGTTCAATGCCAAACTGGCGCCTAAGTATAAAGGCCCGTATAAAATAATCAAGTTTCTTTCCAGCAACGTCGTTAGACTACAAGAAGCCCAGGGGCGTGAACGACGTACCGCCAGTCTGGCAGACTTAAAGGCCTTCAATAGTGACGACAGCGAACCACCAGAACTCGGTCTTTCTGAAGACATCGGCCTCGGGACACCTCGTACCCACGGCCCGCACGAGGCCAATGACTAACGATCCTTCAAGGTGACCACTTGTCACAAGTAGCCCCGGCCGACATCCCGACCGAGAGACCGTCAGGGAGCCTGAATCAGGCGAGCGTCCAGAAGTCACCCGACGAGGCTCAACAAGCCGCAGACTCGACTCGCCCGGAACGCGCGGTGATATTGTCGGTGGTCGAGCTTCCCCATCGTCACAAAACATCAGACCATCGGAGGCCACGACATCTACTGGTCCCATGGGGCAAACCTGCCCGGAAGAGACAGTCGTCTCCGCTGCACCTGCGCTCTTTGGATCAGCTCCGGTGCCTATGTGCCCACCGGACATGGCCCTTGCGCAATATCGTCAAGATATGGCTACGCCTCCGCTCCCCATAACGGAGCCCATCGTCTGGTCGGCAGAGCGCGTTTTCCGCGAAGAGATGTTCGTCCTACCGTACCCAGGGCCGAAACCTCGCGAAGTACTCGCCGTCCCGATGGAGGATTACCGAGCCCCCGTCGCCGATGACCAGGGAGCCAAGTCCCACTCTCCGTCCCACCGTGTATCGGACACCCCTCCGCGGCCCGTACATGAGTTTTCCGAAGCCCGAGCAGACCCAGCTCCACTCACGACGGACACCCCTCCGCGGCCCGATTGTGAGTGTCTGGAGAGACGTCAATCTCTGGCAGTCATAGAAGTCACAATGCCGGACACCCCTCCGCGGCCCGCGTATGAGCCGATAAGTCCCCCAACCGTCAGGGTCCGTGAGTGTCCGCCCGTCAACGAGGAGATGCCTCTGGATCTCTCTGGGCTCCGCCCTCGACCAGCGCTCGCCCCAGCAAACGAGACCGCTGCTACCCCAACTCACGCCAGCCTTGGGCTAACGCCTCGAGGCCTTTTGCGCCGATCCACGGCAACCCATGTGTCGGAGGCCACCTCCGCAGCTTCCAACTGGGTCACCACATCGTCCGAATGGATCGTCAACACCCCGGACAGACGAGTGCCCGCTGAGATCCGGGATCGGGTGGCGGTGATCCACCACGATGGACCCCGCCGAAACCACCGCTTCCTCATGTGGGCGGAAGAGCATCTGTTCCGCATCGAGGTCAAGCTACATGGGCGAGTCACGATCCGTTTCGTCCGGTCGAAGTAGAGACACCGTGTGACGAGTCACATTTCTAAGGCGGCTTAAACTACGCCCATGTGGGGCCCCTCTGTATTATTACTATTTTCTTCATACACCCATGGAGGGCACATTAAATACCTCAACATAAAACAAAATTAACTGTAGTTCTTTTTTTCTAATAGCCAATACTTGCGATCGACGCCTCCCTCTCTTTCTAGCTACCGTCTTGATGCGGCTGCAGCGTCGACGCGCTGCGGAGAGAACAACCTCCCGACAGCGGACGCTGAGCAGCATACCGACGCCAAAGAGCCCATGACAAAATTGAGAGTGAGAGAGAGAGACGGCGATCGAGACGCGTGCCAAAGCACAAGACGCATCGAATGTTTTCACCCTTAGGACATAGGCAGAACAAGGGTGGGTTTCGACAGCGAATTAGAATGGGTTGAACTTCACTTCGCCAGTAGCCATGAGAGTAATCAGTCACATTGTGAAACAGTGAGCAACACACAACAAGTGTAACCGAGTAAAACCAAGACTAGAAACCGAGTACCAGCGAGAGATCCTTCAGGATTAACAGGTGAGCCCATGACCAAAGTTCCCCTTTATTTTTACTTGAGTGCGGTAGGGACCCAGATTTCCAAATATTTTATAATATGATCATTTAACCCACCCGGCATTATTTCTTTATTCGGCACTGAATCTAGGTATACCCTATCCCTTCCCGTCTCCTTGGCCACTTAACCATTTGAGTGGAGCCGAAGGACCAGCGGACTTCGACAGGATGAGTTATTCTCCTGCAGACGAAGTCAGTCGCTGGTCCCTAGGCTCAGTCACTCAATGTGAGGAGGTAACGGATCTTGGCCAAGCGGGCTTCGCTTGGCAGACGAGATCAGTCGTTGCAGTTCCTCTTCACCATCCCTTTCCCATAACCACACTAACATTCCCTTTCCTGCTTCCCTCTCCCGTCCAAGAGGCAACGGAGCTTGGCAGACGAGATCAGTCGTTGCTACTCCTCTTGGACTCTCCTCCTACTCCTTTCCCTTCCCTTTTCCCCCCTTCATGTGGTCTCAGTCACCAATCCTAATACTCATCGGGGTCTCCAGATCAAATAAATGTTCTGTAGACTGGACTCTGGGACTGAGAATTGTACCCCAGCCAGAGCTTCCTTACAATTTCCACTTTATTCTCACCTGCACTGTGCATACACATACTTTTAAATTCCTTAAACAACTCAGCACAAGATTTATTCGCATCAGAAAATAATCACTGTGTTTCTTTTCTCTTGATGCTCACAAACTTTGTTCCTTTCTTTGTAACAACCAAATCGACGTGATCTAATATGGTTCTACCCAAAATTGACAAATACTTCAACCAATGCCTGTAAGGCTCTTCGAATGTCCATTAATTCCCAGTTCGACAAACACGCTTTAAGTATGAGACTCAAATTTGCTCCTGTATCAATTAGACCGTTGAACTTAATCGTCTTATAAGTTACTTCTTTCAACTCCAAACTCGAATCAGTAAATTTACCTGATGCTTTTACTAATTTATCATCTACAACATTGGTGCTTTCAACTTTGGTGGTATCTTTTTCCTTACATTCAAATGAGCGATGACCTGTTTTGCCACATTTAAAACAAGTAAACGTTTTCTTGTTAAAGTCTCTCAACATGTGTGAAGGATCACCACACTTAAAACATTTGCGATCACAAATTGTTATCGAACTTTTCTCTCTATTATCTCTACCTTGCTTGTGGAAAGATGACTCCAATGTTGTTTTCTTTGACGACTTCCTAGGATCATAGGATTTTAAGTAGGTCTCTATTTGAACTTTCAACGCATCCACTGTTCTGGCTTGATACAATAATGCCTTATTTGCTCTCATGTCTGGTATACCTTCTACGAAATACTCGATTAAACTTTCGTCATCCAAATCGATCGGATCTCTTCAACTGTCGATTGCTTAGTCTTCTATGAACTTCGGCTGATGAAACCTTTACTCTGAATTCGTTTTTCAAAGCTACTTTCAGTGACTCCCAACTACAAATATCTCTCTTACTACGTATAAACGACAATGCAGCTCCCTTTAACAATTGTTTTGCATACACAAAAAGCTGTAACTGACTCCACTGTACGGAGTCAGTTAAAGCGCATTCTTTTAGCTCCCTAGTCCATTGAACAACATTAATCGAACCTAAACCGCAAAACTCGGAAACGCTTCCCTCCACATCTTTTAGTGTGAACCATGACCTTTGCCCATCTGTGTACGGGACTTCTCGAATGGTTCTAGTCGAGGCGAAATCTGCCTCCTGCCCGTCATTCTCAGTTTCTATTAGATCGTAATGAGCGAGTAGACGCGATTGCAGCTCTGCTTTGAGGCCTGTAGTCTCTAGCCCTAACTCTCTCAATTTAATGCGCAACTCCTCAATACGCAAAGTTAGAATCTCACCTCGATCCATTTCATACAATTACAGGTATAATGCTTAACAAGCTTGCTATATTAATGTATAGTTAGTATCAATCAAACAAATTTGATACGACTTTGCAAAATTTACACACTATTTTAATGTAGGTCAAATTGTGGTAGGTTATGGTTAAATTCAGAGGATTCTTAGAAACTCACACTCAAGACAATATTTAAACAGCTCACCTAACTATAGTCGTCCTGCTCTATGGAACCACTCAATATCGCTGTAGCAACTCACTCAGATGTTCGGTTCGCTCTCGGTTAGACCACGAAGACCACTTACTCTGCTGTCGCTACTCTTTGTCTGCTTCCACACCAATTATCTCAACTTCGTGTCTGCTGCCTTCTCGTTTGGACTTGTCTTCGTCGTCTGCTTCTTGTAACGGTTTGTGTTGTCCGCTCTCTTTGGTTTTCCGCTTCCACAGTGAATACTAGTTATCATCAACTTTGTGCTCTCTGTCTGCTCTCTTCATCTGTCTGCTTCCACAGTGAACACTGGTTATCATAAACTTCGTGCCCGCTGTCTGCTTCCACAGTGAACACCAGTTTTCATCAGCTTTGTGCTCTCTGTCTGCTCTCTCCGTCTGTCTGCTTCCACAGTGAACACTAATTATCATCAACTTCGTGTCCGCTGTCTGCTTCCACAGTAAACACTGGTTATCATCAACTTCGTGTCCGCTGTCTGCTCTCTCCGTCTGTCTGCTTCGACAGTGAACACTAATTATCATCAACTTCGTGTCCGCTGTCTGCTTCCACAGTAAACACTGGTTATCATCAACTTCGTGTCTGGCCCGGTTGAGGCCCCAGTTTGTGGGATTTTACTTTATCCCGGTTTATTTATTTCAATATTATTAAAGGATGTGATTTCCTTATTTAGACTTATTTTATTAACAATATTTCTTTGTGTTAAGAATACATATATTTTATATTATTTACTATTAGAATGTACGATTGCGAGTGGTTTTTGAATCAACCCTTCTCTTTATTTGCCAATGAGTGAGTCAACCAGATAGGTACGGCAGCTGCGTGTCGTTCTGCCTCGCTCACTAGCTACTGCCCCTATTGCCATGATTATGCCCGCCTGACACTTCATTTTCTACAATCGGCTGTCCTGACAAGTGCCGCTCCTTCGACCGGAATGATCCTAGCCAAGGCTTCATGAACTCAGCCACTGTTGAGGTCTTACAAGGTCCTACACCATCGCCACCGTGCCTATTCACCTTCGTGACTTTATATTGTTCACGCCTCCGGGTGAACAGCAGTGAGCGGCGAAGAGCAGTGAGCAGTGAGGAGTGAGGAGGGTTTTTTGATCCTCGGCATCTACGGTCACACCAGGAGGAGAGTCTTGGTTTTTCCAATGGGCATCGCCATTGAGACTGAATCGAGATTTTCACCCGAACACCCGTTCATCTTCTTTATATTTCACTTTGCGATTTGTCACTTTTTCAAACCGAACCATTTCGTGTGTGTGTCGGTATACCTTGTGAATTAAATAAAACAAACATAGAATTAAAACGAAGTTTTTCGCGCGTTTTAATCATTCTTCTCACGTACGAGACCCTGAAGATATTGGCACCCGCCAACCACTTGAGGCTTAGTCGGGTCCTTCTGCCCCTCCACAAACATTGGTCCTTCGAGCCGGATATCCTTCCGCTCCTCCAGCTTGCATCGGCGGAATTCCAAAAAATACAAAAATTTCATTATTCATTTCATTTGCCCCTACATACTAATAAAAGTGAGAGGTTTTCCAGTGGGTCCATAGCGACCTACACACTTTTACATATTGTATGTACATACCTGACCTGTTCCAAGGTTACATGGTAGTTCCTAATCCTTAGCGTGTTTGTCCATTTTTATTTATGTTTTTCCTCGCACTTGTCCAAATCCACTTTTTTACATATGCATTCACATGTACATGTAATTTCCACAGCTGTTTGCCAAGTCCGCGTAAAAGTTAAAAAAAAACAAAGAGAATATTAAAGTGTTATAAAAAATAGGGAAAAATAATAATCGAAGTGTTCACCGCGTTTTCTTATGTATTGGAATAATTATTTTTAATGCCAAACTAATTTCCGCACGCGCTTATCTACGTACATACATACATCGTCATCTGCTTCACACATTTACCAGAACACAAAAGGCAAAAAAAAAAAATTTTTTTTTAATAGCACTTAACGTATGCACCGCGATTTCTTGCGCGTTCGAATTAGGTGCGAAAATAATTCCTCACACGCGTCTTTGGAAACCGGTGCACTTGCATACATATGTACATACATACTCACATAGTCATACATTGCACTTCTGTACATATCCACAACACATAATCCATTTCGGTGTCGCGCATTGATCTAACACAACCCCACCTCCAATTAAATGACAATTACTTACGTTTTTTTTGTTGTGAACAACGCGTGTGCATACATATCTATATACTCACCTGTGTACTTACGCATGTACGTACATACATAGATCAAAGCATTTGTCCATATGCATTGATCGTTTGCTTTGTTTGCCTTCGCGCACGACACTCGCGGTGTGTAAAAGCGTTCTTTTTGTTCTTGGTTTTTCCGCACAACCACAAAAAAAAAATTTATTAACATAACTAAACAACAAAATCAAAATATAAACAGCGGCCGACAGCTGTTTTCGGAGTAGTGGTGACACGTGAGTCGAGTCGTGATATCGATAGGCGGCTCAAGAGCGCCAAATTCAAATCACATTATTTCCGATTCCCTTTTTTCGCCTAATTATATATCCGCCCATATTTATAAATAAATACATATATATTTTTTCCATCACTATCGTGCCCACATTTATATATCCGTCCATATTTATAAATTATTTATATAATTTTTCCGGCCAACTTTTTGCGCTCACATATGTATCCGCCCATATTTATAAATAAATACATATATATTTTTTCCAGCACTATCGGGCCCATATTTATATATCCGCCCATATTTATAAATAAATACATATATATTTTTTCCAGCACTATCGGCCCATATTTATATATCCGCCCATATTTATATATCAGTATTTTGCGCACACATATATATCCGCCCATATTTATAAATAAATACATATATATTTTTTCCAGCACTATGGGGCCCATATTTATATATCCGTTCATATTTAAAAATTATATATATATTTTTTCCGGCCAGCCTTTTGCGCTCATATATATATCCGCCCATATTTATAAATAAATACATATATATATTTTTTCCAGCACTATCGGGCCCATATTTATATATCCGTCCATATTTATAAATTATATATATAATTTTTCCGGCCAGTATTTTGCGCACAAATATATATATTCAGATCCAGATTTATACAAAAACGTATTTTCTTTTATCCTATACATCTTTATTTATATATTTCCTCCGTGTTTTGTTTAATGCGTACTCCCAGCGTTACTTACGAATCCATACAAACTTGTTTTGTAATCATTTCGCTTTGTCTACGTGCAAGTTTTGATCCGCACTCGTGTGTTCGTATATTGCTCCGCATCTATCCCCATTAAATGGGCTCCGTTTCCGAGCCACACGCGAGGTAATTCTCCCGCAATCCTGTGAGAAAGCTCTTGCGTCCTCATACAGTCCACTTCTCATTTCCTGTGGTTTTTCCAAACAAAAAAAAAAAAACCCACAAACTCGGTGTTCGACGGTAAGGTCGTCCCCTGAGTATGTCCATGGAGCCGTCCAAGACTGCGCCGAAGTCTAACGGTCTTTCGTCTCCCTCTGCAACTCCGGAGAAGGTTCGGCCTCCGATAACTCCGGTGACCGTGAAGCGTACGGATAATTCGCGCAAGTTCTCGTCTGTTCGCAGCCGCAGCGAATCCCCAAGATCCCGTCCGTCCTCGTCCAGCCTCCCTCAGGGTCGCAGATTCTCGGTTAAAGACTCGAGGAACACAAAGGTCGTTCCAAGCTTTCAACCCAGACCCAGATCCCGCACGTTGTTGTGACGCACTGTCCTGACGCTGAAAATGCACTTAGAGCAGCTCAAATCCTTTTGGTCAACTGTCGAGATGGAATACTCTCCGCATCAAGGCGAAGCACGAATACGCTTATGCGGCGGATGTGCGATGCGGGACGTTGTTCGGAGAACGCATCGAACAACTCTCGGCACAGATGACGAGTCTTATGCGTCAGCCAACCGCTCCGTCGAGGCCGGCGGGGCATAGAGTTCCTCCGTGTGAGGTGGAGACATTTGATGGCGACAGCCTAGCATGGCCCACATTCCGCGATTTGTTCGCCGCCATTTATATCGCCAACCCGTACTTGTCACAAGTGGAGAAGCTCTATCACTTGAACACCAAGACGCGAGGGGAAGCGAGTCCCCCCTGACGAATGAGGGTTTCCAGGCCGCGTGGGACAACCTCACCGCACGGTACGAAAATAGCCGTCTGCTTGTCATGACTCAAGCAAATCCTCTGCAACGATGAAGGTCCAAGCGTTCCCCGCGAAAGCCCAGCTCAAAGCTGTGCCATCGGGAGAATCACCCAATACGGCTCTGCCCTAGTTTCTTGATATGCCTGTTCAGAGGGGGCTGGAAACCATTAGAATCACCCAATACGGCTCTGCCCTAGTTTTCTTGATATGCCTGTTCAGAGGGGGCTGGAAACCATTAGACAGCAGGGACTTTGTCTGAACTGTTTTGCCCGCGTTCATCAAGTGAAGGGCTGCTCCAGTGCGCATAATTGCCATACCTGCAAGGAACGTCATCGTACGCTGTTGCATCCTAGTGATGTGTCCGTGCCCTCGCCGTCCGCTGCGCAAGTCCCACCATCCAGCGCCACAGAGCGTCCGTCCACGAGCAACCAGCTCACAAATGCTTAAAGTTATTTTGCATCTACCCCAGGCAGAGGCCTTTTAGGCACTGCGATTGTCACTCTGCACCATCGTGGTGTGGATCACCATATTCGGGCGTTGATCGACTCTGGGGCCGATTCAACTTTTCTCTCCGAGCGTGTCTTCAGCATGGTCCAGCCCCCTTCTACCCAGTAGACGCTGCGGTTACTGGCATGGGCCAGAGTGATGGAGGCTGCGCCGACAAGGTGTGTCTGCTAATGCTGTCTCCCCCGTGTGACAGACTGAACAAGATTTAGGTCTCCGCCCTGGTCGGATCCAAATTGTCAGGGGCCATTCCAACAGCTCCATTCCTTAATACGGTTCCGACGCAGTGCCTCAATCGCCCCCTGGCTGACCCGTACTACAACAAGCCCGCGCCTATTGACATGATTATCGGTGTAGACCTGTTTCCCCACATCGTCGGAGAACGGATCAAAAAGGATATTGGTGAGTTCGTCGGGCTAGAAACCATCTTTGGATGGGTTCTGTGTGGGGCTATCATGCCTGACCCTCCGGTGTCTCGATCAGTTTTCGCGGCACAGACGCGAGTTAGTCCAGAAGCAAAACTTGATGTACTCCTCACCAAGTTTTGGGAGGTGGAAGACCTTCCCGCAAAGCCGGAAAAGGAGGATGACGTATTCTGCGAGCGGAACTTCCAGGAGACCACCCAAAGAGGAAAGGACGGCCGATATGTTGTGTCCCTACCGTTCAAAGGTCCGAATAGCGTTGACATGGGCCACTCAAGACCGATCGCGCTGGCTCAATTCCTGCGGAATGAAGCACTCCTTCTCAAGGATCCCGTCCTAAAAACGCAGTACGATGCCATTATTCAGGAGTACGAGGAATTGGGTCATATGATTCGGGTGACGCCGCCTCAACATGGGAAAAACTTCTATCTCCCCCATCACGCGGTGTTTAAGCCCGATAGCACCACCACTAAGGTACGCGTGGTATTTAACGCGTCAGCCTCAACGATGTCTTGCACACCGGCCCCACTCTTCAGGCCGACCTAACGCTTCAGGTACTGAAATGGCGGTTCTTTCAATTCGTTTTCAACGCCGACATAACGCAGATGTATCGACAAAGCCGAGTCGACCCCAGGCATACCCCCTTTCAGCGAATCCTCTACCGAGACCGCTGCGGCAATATTCAGGATTATGAGTTACAAACTGTCACGATCCGAGTCCTTTTACAACTGGCACAAGACGTGCAAGCGATGTATCCTCAGGCGAGCGAAATCCTTCGGAACTACATGTATGTTGATGATGTCCTTGCCGGCGCTCACACTGAAGCCGACGCCCGTCTCGCCATAGGAGAGCTTCAAGCGGCCCTCCAATCTGCGGGCTTCCCGCTTCGGAAGTGGACTTCCAATAAGAAGAAAGTACTTCAAGCCATTCCGAGAGAGCACCTGCTGCGAGAGGACTTTCTCGAGCTGGAAGACGCGAGCACGGCAAAAACCTGGACATCCGCTGGCAAGCTGCCGAGGACGTCTTCTTCATCACCGTAGCGGACCCCCCTTGAAGGAGTCGATCACCAAGAGGCAGGTTCTGTCCCATATCGCTAAACTCTTCGACCCCGCTGGTTGGCTAGCCACATTTGTCATCCGAGCGAAGATATTCATGCAACAAATCTGGCTTACCGAACTAGGCTGGGATGATGTTCTGCCGCCTCTCCTGCTGCAGCAATGGCACGAATTCCTGCAGGATTACCCAGGCCTCAGTCGACTCCGCATTCCCCGTTGGCTAAACACCAGCGATAAGCTCTCGTGGGAGCTTCATGGCTTCTGCGGGAGCAGCCCTATATGTGCGGTTCGGTACGGCGATCAAGTAGACGTCCATTTATTAACGGCTAAGACCCGTGTAGCTCCAGTCAAAACAGTCTCGCTGCCTCGGCTGGAGTTGTGCGGAGCGGTTTTGCTAGCCGATCTCTGGGCGTCAATCGTTCCTGAACTCCCAATCCCACCTGCAACCTCCCAGTTTTGGACCAACTCTACCATCGTGTTGGCTTGGCTCAATAAACCCCCGTGCAGTTGGTCCACCTTCGTGGCCAATCGGGTATCCAGCATCTCCAAAAGCACCAGTGGCCAAAGCTGGTCACATGTGCGCTCCGAGGACAACCCCGCTGATCTGGCGAGCCGTGGAGTCTCCGCAGCCGAGTTTTCGGCCAGCAGCCTCTGGTGGCATGGGCCGGAATGGCTCCAGCGAGCCCCCGAATATTGGCCAACTCCCCATAACGAACTTCCAGACACCCAGCTGGAGCAACAAGTCCAGTGCCACACCACCGCGACCACCTTACTCGAGGACGTCAGCGAACGTTTCTCGGATTATGGTAGGGCATTACGAGTCATCGCGTACATCCTACGCTTCGCCACCAAAAGGATTTCGACGCCTTCCACGGATCGCCTCACCAATGACGAACTTCTCTCCGCCGAGCGCGCCTTGATTCGGACCTCTCAGCGTCGGGAATACCTCGCGGAGATACGGGCCCTGGGTGAAGGGCGACCCTGCCATCATCCAGCACGATACTCAATCTGAATCCATTTCTCGACCAGCATGGGTTACTCCGCTCCTGCGGACGACTCCGGGCCGCTGAGTCCCTCCGATATGATGAACGTCACCCTATTCTCCTCCCCCATAGTACTCATTTCACTCGCCTGCTTGTCGAATTCGCCCACCGCATCACGTTGCATGGCGCCAATCAACTGATGGTGCGGTATCTGCGCACCAAATTCTGGATCCCACGGATCAAGAACATGGTGAAGTCCCACATCAAGGGTGCAAAGTCTGCATCGTTCATCGTCGACGACTACAGACCCAGATGATGGGTGATCTCCCTCGAGAACGCATCACGTACTCCAGGCCCTTCACCCACACGGGCATTGACTTCGCAGGGCCGTTCGAGATCAATAATTACACCGGGCGTGCGTGTCTCATAACTAAGGGTTATGTCTGCGTCTATGTGTGTTTCAGCACGAAGGCAATCCATCTCGAGGCTACCTCCGACCTCACCACTGAAAGATTTCTTTGCAGCCTTCTCTCGGTTTGTCGCACGGAGACAATGCCCACAGCGCATTTACTCCGACAATGGCAAAACCTTCGTAGGGGCCTCAAAGGCGCTCGAAAAAGATTCCTGAACGCCACCAAGCTTGATATACTGAAGGCATTTCCCCAGCACATTTTATCCTGGCAGTTCATTCCGCCAAGCGCGCCCCATATGGGAGGACTGTGGAAGCAGGGGTCAAAAGTTTAAGACCGCTGTTTTACAAGTCCTAGTCCACTGTCAAATACACCTTCGAGAAACTTCCACTCTCCTGTGTAGGATCGAAGCGTGCCTAAACTCCAGGCCAATCTCTCCCATGAGCGAGGATCCAGAGGATCTGCTGGCCCTAAGCCCGGACATTTCCTGATTGGAGGACCGCTCTTATCCATTGCGGAACCGGAAATTCTGGTCGAGCCTATGTCGCTGATCAACCGATGGCAACGACTGAAGGCAATCCAGCAGGCTTCTGCCGCCGCTGGAAGAGTGAGTACCTCAAGGAGCTTCACAAACGGAACAAGTGGAAATCACCGACTCGCAGCATCCAGACCGGCGACCTCGTGATCGTGTCCGAAGATCATCTCCCCTCCAACGAGTGGCGCTTAGGGCGAATTGAGCGCACTCTGCCCGGGGCTGACGGTCTCGTCCGAGTGGCTGATGTCACCACCGCGCGTGGGTCTATCCGAAGAGCCGTAGCGAAGCTCATTCTGTTGAAAGACAGCAGGAGTCCTGAGCCTAAAACCTTATCGTGACTCCCAATCCAGTATGTTCCCTCCGAATGTCCTCGTCTCCGTGCATGTTGTTCGTTCCCGTGCATAGACTAATCCACTCCCCCCTACGTAATTTCTTCGTTACAGTTCGTTCAGCTCGCCCCTTCATAGCGACATGGCCCCCACGCGTCTGCCGCACCACCGCAGCAAACGAGCTGCTCACAGGGCACAAACGTGTACCGATGCCGGGTCTGTCGGGGGGTTCATGCACTCCGGCAGTGTCAGCGCTTCCTGAACCTCCGAGGGGAAAAGCGGCTCCGGGCGGTGCTTATCAATAAGTATTGTCCCAATTGCTTGGCCGACGATGCGGGCAAGGCACCATACCCTGCTCCTTATGGCCGACCAACCGCCAAGACAACGTGCCTCCGCTCGGCGTCGCAGCCAATCACCCAGCCAATCACCAGAAGGCGCACTCGAGATCTCTCTATCCTCCCTGCTCCACGCCACGACGACGACGTCCTGCCAACCGCAGTCCTCCGGTTGGGCAATGGCTCGAAATCCTTCGAGACCGCGTCCTTCTCGATGCGTGTGCGGCTGAGAGCCGTATCAATTTCTCCTTTGCCCGGTCCTGGGGTTAGCTGTGGACCAAGGTCGAGGTCGACCAAGCCTGTACGGCCGTCCTCGAGTCGGTCTGACAAGACGTTCCGACGGAACGTTATATTCCGGGTCGAAGAGGACTTGCTCATCCGCACTCCCATCCGGGAAGTGGCGGCACCGGTCCGGGAGAAATTCGCCACCCTGATCCTGGCCGACCCCTATTCTATCGGCCGGCGTCGGTGTCCGTGGTGCTCGGGGCAGACCTCTATCCTGAAGTCATCCAACCAGGCTGTGTGCCCGGTCATAGCGGTACTCCCGCAGCCCAGAGCACCGTGTTCGGATGGGTCGTCTCCGGCTCCTGTGGGATCTAGGCGCTCCAGGACGTTGCCGTCCCCCATC
>NW_025814151.1:0-40880 GCF_018902025.1 Drosophila willistoni | reverse complement strand
TGTCAAAAGCTTTTTAACGAACTTTAATCATATCTGTATGAATAATCATAAGTCAGTTCTAAGTTTTCATTCAAATAATAAAGTACGTTGCTTTTAACTCACAAAACATATCTTTTTTTTCCTTATTGGGAAAATCGGATTTTTAACTGGCGCAGTCGGTAGGATAAAACGAAATAATTTAGTGCGTGCAAAACTTTGTGTATAAGCGACCGTTACGAATATCGAATCTAATGTTGCGTAATAAGCAAAACTTTTTTTGTATCATTAAATAAATAATTGTGCGAAACTTGTGTCAAGCCACCGCTACAGATATCAAATCTAAGGTTGGCCGTGATCAAGACTTTTTGTGCTAAAAACAAGTAAAGGAGCTGTAAGCAACTAAAGCCCAAAGCCCCGAAAATTTGTTTTTCGTTTTATCCGCAAAAGAACCTTTCGTGCAGTCAAAAGCGCGACATCGAATCTTGAAGTTCTAAATATATTCTAATCCAAGATGACACTAGAACTATCAGAAACACATCTGAACCAGGCACTTACCAACTGTCGATGGTAACGCTTTGACCCTGAGCACGTTCATACGGAGAGTTGACTACATTCTACAACTCTACCCGACGAGGGACATCCGTCAACATAGTTTGATGTATGGTACTATAGAGATGCAGCTCACTGGAGATTCACAACGAATATCACAACTAGCGCACGCCAACAATTGGAGCGAGTTGCGGGCCGCCCTCATCAGCGAATATAAGGTGCAAACGGCTTTTGAAGAGTTACTACGACGGCTATACCATACTTCCTTTGGAGGAAACCTTCGTAAGTTTATTGAAGATTTAGAACATAAGTCTTTTATTATAATTAATAAGTTAGAATTAGGGCGATGCCGCCAATACCATTTTATACACAAATGCCATGAACAACACAGTCAAAGAAGTCATTATTAAAAGATTACCAGACAAGCTTTATATGACATTAGCGAAGTTTGATATTTCAACAGTGTCTAATTTGAAACAAGTAGCCCAGAGAGAGGGTCAATATGAAAACAGCTCCACAGAGAAACCCAAAACTAACAATCAAAGTAATTCAGGAAATTCTAATTACAAATCAAATCAAAACAATTCAGCGCAGAACTATTATAAGCAAAATCACCAATACAATAATTCAAATCATACCAATTCCCAAAATAACCAACAGCTTCGGAAAGAATTTCAACAAAATCTTAATCAGGGCAGACAAGAAAATCCCCTTAATTATCAGATTCAGAATCAACCTCAGAATCAAAACCCTGTGGTAAATCAACCCACTAAAAGGCAAAGAGAGAGTACCAGTGGTCAGAGTAAAATGGAATGGTCCGAAAATTTTCATCAATCAGCCTCGGCTCAGATAGCTCAGACAGAACAGTTTGATCAAATAGATCAACCGAATACCTCCAATCAAATCCCTATGTCCAACTAAAAATCAATAACATTCCTTTAAAGTGCGTTATAGATACAGGCTCTTCAATAAATATTATCAAAGAAAATTATTTCAACTTTCCAGAAACATCAGAAATTTAAATGTTCAAACAATAAAGGAATAATTGAGCTTAACAAAAGCGTATCTTTTGCACCAAGCAACTTTGCCCCAACCATCAAAATTTTATTGCCATAATTTTCATCAACATATGACATACTATTAGGTGAAAATATCTCAAAGCATGTCAGGGCGTTTTAATTACGAAGAAAATAGTGTAGCATTATCAAATCAACAAATTCTATTTCAAATACACCAATAAAGAAGAAAAGAAGAATCATACCTTATCCTCCCCCAGAGTTCGAATATGAAGCATTCGCACATGAAATAATAACGGTATCGAGGAAAGAAACGAATTTAGACTTGATCATTTAAATTCAGAAGAAATAGAAAAGTTAAAGAAAATATTGTATGAATTTAGCGATATCCAGTATAGGGAAAGGTGAAATTTGACCTTTACCAGTACAATAAAACACAACATCAGAACTAAACACGAAGACCCAATTTACAAACACCCATACAAATACCCACAAATCTTTGACGAAGAAGTCAATAAACAAATTAATGAAATGAAAGAACAGGGAATCATTCGGAAATCGAAATCGCCCAATTGTTCACCAATCTGGATCGTACCTAAAAAGAGGACGCATCCAAGGAACAACAGTTCCGCCTAGTAATCGACTATCGTAGTCTAAATGAGATTACTGTCGATGACAAGTTCCAATACCAGTACTGGATGAATATTAGGCAAACTTGGAAAATGTCAATATTTTACAACATTGACTCGCCAAGGATTCCATCAAATCCAAATGGACCATAAATCAATCGAAAAAATCGCATTTTCAACTAAACATGGTCATTACGAGTACACACGAATGCTGAATGCTAACCGCTGATGCTAGCATATAGCTTTAGGTGCTTTCCTCTCATAGGACCATAGACCTATTTTCTTATGGTAGTAGAACATTAAACCAACATGAACTTTATTATTCTATACTACTATCTATCGTATGGGCAACCAAATATTTTAGGCATACCTCTTCGGTAGACATTTTGAAATCCCTTAGTGATCATAAACCCCTTGTCTGGTTGGACAATATCAAAGAACCTAACATGAAATTACAAAGATGGAAAATAAAATTGAACGAATTCGATTACAAAATAAAATACTTACCAGGAAAAGAGAATTATGTGGCAGACGCCCTTTCCAGAATAAAATTAGATGAAAATCTTTTAGGTGAAGAAATAAGTAGTTCTAGAGCTACCAGTACATAGTGCTCAAGAAGATAACGAAAACCTAATACCCATTTTCAGAAAAACCCCTGAATTTTCTACAATCGTCAAATAGATTTAATAAATGCAACGAAAATAAAGTCAACGTTACTCACTATTTTCACAAAACGAAAATAGAAATATCATATGTAGAAATGACAATCAGTTTGCTAAAGAAATAATTAAGGAATATTTATGTTCAAAAAATAACGCACTTTATATTCAAAACGACACAGATTTTCAAATACTTCAAGAAGCTTATCTTGAAATAATTAGTCCAGACAGCCAAACAAAACATTGAAACCCAATTACAATTAAAAGACATTTCACGTATGCAGAATTCAAGAAATTATTCTTAAAAATCATAAATCACTAATTCATCCAGGTATCACTAAAACTCAAAACTGGTTTAAAGATAAATACTATTATCCAGACTATCAAAAATTAATTCAAAACTTCATTAATGAATGCCATATTTGCAATTTATCAAAATCAGAAAACCGAAATACCAAATTATCTTTTGAAACCACCCCAGAGATATTTAACGCTAGAGAAAAATACGTGATGGATTTCTATTTAATCGACAATCAACAATTTTTATCTTGTATAGATATTTATTCAAAGTACGCAACTTTAGTCGAAGTTAAAAGTCGAGATTAGCTTGAAACAAAAGGGCAATCACAAAAATTAAATTAACGATATGGGTAAACCGTTAGAAATCAAAGCAGATAAAGACTCAGCTTTCATTTGCATAGCACTTCAAAATTGACTACAATCAGAAAACGTTAATATAAGTATAACATCGAGCAAAAATGGTGTTTCAGACGTGGAAAGATTCCACAGGACTGTAAACGAAAAGCTAAGAGTTATTAATGCAGAATCTAGTATAGAAGACAAACAAACTAAATTTGAAACTAACCTTTACACATATAACCATAAAACTAAACATCTAACGACAAACAGAACACCAGCAGATATCTTTATTTACGAGGGACACCTCTTTATAATACACAAGCTAACAAAGCAAAACAAATTGATAAATTAAATGAAAATAGGAACGATTTTGAAATAAATACACAGTATAAACAAGCCCTTTAGTTGGATCGAAAACGACAACAGCCTTTAAGAAAACAGGTGAAATTACCCAAGTTGACGACAAACATTATATTGACACAAACCGAGGTAGACAAACAACACACTACAAATCGAAATTACTATTTCTACTCTTATCAATGGTACACTCGACGCATAATCAAAGCATTGAAATTAATCCCATAAAGGCACCTAATGGATATCTTGTATTCAAACAGAAACCATGGATTTACCCTTAGATTTCGAATATCATTATTTAACTGTAAATTTAACCAACATACAAACAACTTATAACAACTTGGTTGAGCAGTCAGAACCATATAAGAACATAGTCCACATTCAGTATTTAGTCGAAAATTAAATCGCGAAATGAACGGCATAAAAATAATAAAAAGAAAGGAAGGAATTATTAACATAATAGGCACAGCACATAAATATCTTTTCGGCAAGAAGAACTTGAACAAAAAATTGATAATCTATCAGCAAATAGCAAACATCTACTTGGTTAAAATCAGACACAAATGAAATATTAATAATTTCGCATATACCTAGACAAATATCTAAAACATCGCTATTTAAAATTATATCCTATCCAGATGAAAATAATAACACTTTAACAGAAAACATTCAAGAAACTTACTATATTCAAAATAATAAAATTTATGCAAAATCAACCAAAAACCAAGAAATAAATGAGTGTATAGTTGGCATTATTACACAAAAACCAGCAGAATGCAAATACACAAAGATGTTCAAAACCAATTCAATTAGTTATGTAGAACCCAATGCTATCGTAACTTGGAACTTGCCCAAAACAAACTTAAAACAAAATTGTAACCAAAATAAAATATTCATAGAAGGAAATAATATAATAAAAATATACGACTGTGCTATGCAGTTGAATGAGATATCAATAATAAATACATTGCAGGATTATACACAGAATATTTATGTAACCAACAATGTAACAAAACTAGAAGCAATCTCTTATATCCAAGCTAAACAAATCATTTCCGAAAAAACTGCGTATAATCTTATCTATAAATTTAAGTCAATATCAATAAAAATAATTATTACACAAATTAAGAATGAAACTTTTGTACAATCAAGTGATTCAGCTTTTGACAATCCCGTTTTGCATGAATTGTCCCCATCCAAAGAAATTTCACTTGCAACACAGCAAGCACATCCAACTCTATACCCTGTATTTTCCGTCGAGCAGAGGCTATTTTCTACGTGTTGGGAAAGTAATATATCCGCCACTCCATCCACTCACACCACTCAATTTCCCACTCCAATCACCCACATAACTTGACCCCCCTTTAGTATAGAAAACAGTGTTTACTGCAACCGAGACTAAACAAAAAACCTATAAACAAATGTCCCCAAAAACTCTTCGAAGCGGGAGAACGCTTAGTTAGCAAAAATCAATAAGCCAATCAAAATCCAGATCCCTTGTCACCAGATAAAAAGCTTTCAATACTAATGACTTTTTAACCGAACGGTGTATAAGCGACCGTTACGAATATCGAATATAAGGTTGCGTAATAAGCAAAACTTTTTTTGCATCATTAAATAAATAATTGTGCGAAACTTGTGTCAAGCCACCGCTACAGATATCAAATCTAAGGTTGGCCCGTGATCAAGACTTTTTGTGCTAAAAACAAGTAAAGGAGCTGTAAGCAACTAAAGCCCAAAGCCCCCGAAATTTTTTTTTTCGTTTTATCCGCAAAAGAACCTTTCGTGCAGTCAAAAGAGCGACATCGAATCTTGAAGTTCTAAATATATTCTAATCCAAGATGACACTAGAACTATCAGAAACACATCTGAACCAGGCACTTACCAACTGTCGATGGTAACGCTTTGACCCTGAGCACGTTCATACGGAGAGTTGACTACATTCTACAACTCTACCCGACGAGGGACATCCGTCAACATAGTTTGATGTATGGTACTATAGAGATGCAGCTCACTGGAGATTCACAACGAATATCACAACTAGCGCACGCCAACAATTGGAGCGAGTTGCGGGCCGCCCTCATCAGCGAATATAAGGTGCAAACGGCTTTTGAAGAGTTACTACGACGGCTATACCATACTTCCTTTGGAGGAAACCTTCGTAAGTTTATTGAAGATTTAGAACATAAGTCTTTTATTATAATTAATAAGTTAGAATTAGGGCGATGCCGCCAATACCATTTTATACACAAATGCCATGAACAACACAGTCAAAGAAGTCATTATTAAAAGATTACCAGACAAGCTTTATATGACATTAGCGAAGTTTGATATTTCAACAGTGTCTAATTTGAAACAAGTAGCCCAGAGAGAGGGTCAATATGAAAACAGCTCCACAGAGAAACCCAAAACTAACAATCAAAGTAATTCAGGAAATTCTAATTACAAATCAAATCAAAACAATTCAGCGCAGAACTATTATAAGCAAAATCACCAATACAATAATTCAAATCATACCAATTCCCAAAATAACCAACAGCTTCGAGAAGAATTTCAACAAAATCTTAATCAGGGCAGACAAGAAAATCCCCTTAATTATCAGATTCAGAATCAACCTCAGAATCAAAACCCTGTGGTAAATCAACCCACTAAAAGGCAAAGAGAGAGTACCAGTGGTCAGAGTAAAATGGAATGGTCCGAAAATTTTCATCAATCAGCCTCGGATCAGATAGCTCAGACAGAACAGTTGGATCAAATAGATCAACCGAATACCTCCAATCAAATCCCTATGTCCAACTAAAAATCAATAACATTCCTTTAAAGTGCGTTATAGATACAGGCTCTTCAATAAATATTATCAACGAAAATTATTTCAACTTTCCAGAAACATCAGAAAATTTAAATGTTCAAACAATAAAAGGAATAATTGAGCTTAACAAAAGCGTATCTTTTGCACCAAGCAAACTTTGCCCCAACCATCAAAAATTTTATTGCCATAAATTTTCATCAACATATGACATACTATTAGGTAGAAAATATCTCAAAGCATGTCAGGGCGTTATTAATTACGAAGAAAATAGTGTAGCATTATCAAATCACAAATTCTATTTCAAATACAAAAATAAAGAAGAAAAAGAAGAATCAATACCTTATCCTCCCCAGAGTTCGAATATGAAGCATTCGCACATGAAATAAATAACGGTATCGAGGAAAGAAACGAATTTAGACTTGATCATTTAAATTCAGAAGAAATAGAAAAGTTAAAGAAAATATTGCATGAATTTAGCGATATCCAGTATAGGAAAGGTGAAAATTTGACCTTTACCAGTACAATAAAACACAACATCAGAACTAAACACGAAGACCCAATTTACAAACACCCATACAAATACCCACAAATCTTTGACGAAGAAGTCAATAAACAAATTAATGAAATGAAAGAACAGGGAATCATTCGGAAATCGAAATCGCCCAATTGTTCACCAATCTGGATCGTACCTAAAAAGAGGACGCATCCAAGGAACAACAGTTCCGCCTAGTAATCGACTATCGTAGTCTAAATGAGATTACTGTCGATGACAAGTTCCCAATACCAGTACTGGATGAAATATTAGGCAAACTTGGAAAATGTCAATATTTTACAACCATTGACCTCGCCAAGGGATTCCATCAAATCCAAATGGACCATAAATCAATCGAAAAAATCGCATTTTCAACTAAACATGGTCATTACGAGTACACACGAATGCTGAATGCTAACCGCTGATGCTAGCAATATAGCTTTAGGTGCTTTCCTCTCATAGGACCATAGACCTATTTCTTATGGTAGTAGAACATTAAACCAACATGAACTTAATTATTCAGCCATAGAAAAGGAACTACTATCTATCGTATGGGCAACCAAATATTTTAGGCCATACCTCTTCGGTAGACATTTTGAAATCCTAAGTGATCATAAACCCCTTGTCTGGTTGGACAATATCAAAGAACCTAACATGAAATTACAAAGATGGAAAATAAAATTGAACGAATTCGATTACAAAATAAAATACTTACCAGGAAAAGAGAATTATGTGGCAGACGCCCTTTCCAGAATAAAATTAGATGAAAATCTTTTAGGTGAAGAAATAAGTAGTTCTAGAGCTACAGTACATAGTGCTCAAGAAGATAACGAAAACCTAATACCCATTTCAGAAAAACCCCTGAATTTCTACAATCGTCAAATAGAATTTAATAAATGCAACGAAAATAAAGTCAACGTTACTCACTATTTTCACAAAACGAAAATAGAAATATCATATGTAGAAATGACCAATCAGTTTGCTAAAGAAATTATTAAGGAATATTTATGCTCAAAAAATAACGCACTTTATATTCAAAACGACACAGATTTTCAAATACTTCAAGAAGCTTATCTTGAAATAATTAGTCCAGACAGCCAAACAAAAACATTGAAACCCAATTACAAATTAAAAGACATTTCCACGTATGCAGAATTCAAAGAAATTATTCTTAAAAATCATAAATCACTACTTCATCCAGGTATCACTAAAACTCAAAACTGGTTTAAAGATAAATACTATTATCCAGACTATCAAAAATTAATTCAAAACTTCATTAATGAATGCCATATTTGCAATTTATCAAAATCAGAAAACCGAAATACCAAATTATCTTTTGAAACCACCCCAGAGATATTTAACGCTAGAGAAAAATACGTGATGGATTTCTATTTAATCGACAATCAACAATTTTTATCTTGTATAGATATTTATTCAAAGTACGCAACTTTAGTCGAAGTTAAAAGTCGAGATTAGCTTGAAACAAAAAGGGCAATCACAAAAATTAAATTAACGATATGGGTAAGCCGTTAGAAATCAAAGCAGATTAAGACTCAGCTTTCATTTGCATAGCACTTCAAAATTGGCTACAATCAGAAAATATGTTAATATAAGTATAACATCGAGCAAATATGGTGTTTCAGACGTGGAAAGATTCCACAGGACTGTAAACGAAAAGCTAAGAGTTATTAATGCAGAATCTAGTATAGAAGACAAACAAACTAAATTTGAAACTAACCTTTACACATATAACCATAAAACTAAACATCTAACGACAAACAGAACACCAGCAGATATATTTATTTACGCAGGCACACCTCTTTATAATACACAAGCTAACAAAGCAAAACAAATTGATAAATTAAATGAAAATAGGAACGATTTTGAAATAAATACACAGTATAAACAAGCCCCTTTAGTTAGATCGAAAACGACAACAGCCTTTAAGAAAACGGGTGAAATTACCCAAGTTGACGACAAACATTATATTGACACAAACCGAGGTAGACAAACAACACACTACAAATCGAAATTCAAAAAGAAAAAGAAAACTCATCAAAGTAAATATACTAATTAATTTCAGAGATACCAACATTACTATTTCTACTCTTATCAATGGTACACTCGACGCATAATCAAAGCATTAAAATTAATCCCATAAAGGCACCTAATGGATATCTTGTATTCAAAACAGGAACCATGGATTTACCCTTAGATTTCGAATATCATTATTTAACTGTAAATTTAACCAACATACAAACCACTTAAAACAACTTGGTTGAGCAGTCAGAACCATATAAGAACATAGTCCACATTCAGTATTTAGTCGAAAAATTAAATCGCGAAATGAACGGCATAAAAATAATAAAAAGAAATTAAGGACTTATTAACATAATAGGCACAGCACATAAATATCTTTTCGGCACCTTAGACCAATACGATAAAGAAGAACTTGAACAAAAAATTGATAATCTATCAGCAAATAGCGCCCAAGATAATGAACTTAATCATATCATTGAAGCAGTCAACAAAAATATAGAACTCCTAAATAATCTTACTATTCAACAGGATGCAGACAAAAAATTAAATATACTAATGTTCAACTTAGAGCATTTTACAGAATACATAGAAGACATAGAGTTAGGAATGCAGTTGACAAGACTAGGAATATTTAATCCAAAACTTTTAAACCATCAAGAAATATTTAACATAAATATAGAAAAACTCTTAAACATAAAAACATCTACTTGGTTAAAATCAGACACAAACGAAATATTAATAATTTCGCATATACCTAGACAAATATCTAAAACATCGCTATTCAAAATTATATCCTACCCAGATGAAAATAATAACATTTTAACAGAAAACATTCAAGAAACTTACTATATTCAAAATAATAAAATTTATCCAAAATCAACCAAAAAACGAGAAATAAATGAGTGTATAGTTGGCATTATTACACAAAAACCAGCAGAATGCAAATACACAAAGATGTTCAAAACCAATTCAATTAGTTATGTAGAACCCAATACTATCGTAACTTGGAACTTGCCCAAAACAAACTTAAAACAAAATTGTAACCAAAATAAAATATTCATAGAAGGAAATAATATAATAAAAATATAAGACTGTGCTATGCAGTTGAATGAGATATCAATAATAAATACATAGCAGGATTATACCCAGAATATTTATGTAACCAACAATGTAACAAAACTAGAACCAATCTCTTATATCCAAGCTAAACAAATCATTTCCGAAAAAACTGCGTATAACAAAATATTTAATATCATAACTACTACAACATTTATAATTACACTAATAAGTTTGACCCTATATCTTATCTATAAATTTAAGTCAATATCAAAAAAAATAATTATTACTCAAATTAAGAATGAAACTTTTGTACAATCAAGTGACTCAGCTCTTGACAATCCCGTTTTACATGAATTGTCCCCATCCAAAGAAATTTCACTTGCAACACAGCAAGTACATCCAACTCTATACCCTGTATTCCCCGCCTGAGCACAGGCTATTTTCTACGTGTTGGGGGAGTAATATATCCGCCACTGAGAACGCTTAGTTAGCAAAAATCAATAAGCCAATCAAAAATCAATAAGCCAATCAAAATCCAGATCCGTAGTCACCAGATAAAAAGCTCCCAATACTAATGTCAAAAGCTTTTTAACCGAACTTTAATCATATCTGTATGAATAAGCATAAGTCAGTTCTAAGTTTTCATTCAAATAATAAAGTACGTTGCTTTTAACTCACAAAACATATCTTTTTTTTCCTTATTGGGAAAATCGGATTTTTAACTGGCGCAGTCGGTAGGATAAAACGAAATAATTTAGTGCGTGCAAAACTTTGTGTATAAGCGACCGTTACGAATATCGAATCTAAGGTTGCGTAATAAGCAAAACTTTTTTTTGTATCATTAAATAAATAATTGTGCGAAACTTGTGTCAAGCCACCGCTACAGATATCAAATCTAAGGTTGGCCCGTGATCAAGACTTTTTGTGCTAAAAACAAGTAAAGGAGCTGTAAGCAAGTAAAGCCCAAAGCCCCCGAAAATTTTTTTTTCGTTTTATCCGCAAAAGAACCTTTCGTGCAGTCAAAAGCGCGACATCGAATCTTGAAGTTCTAAATATATTCTAATCCAAGATGACACTAGAACTATCAGAAACACATCTGAACAAGGCACTTACCAACTGTCGATGGTAACGCTTTGATCCTGAGCACGTTCATACGGAGAGTTGACTACATTCTACAACTCTACCCGACGAGGGACATCCGTCAACATAGTTTGATGTATGGTACTATAGAGATGCAGCTCACTGGAGATTCACAACGAATATCACAACTAGCGCACGCCAACAATTGGAGCGAGTTGCGGGCCGCCCTCATCAGCGAATATAAGGTGCAAACGGCTTATGAAGAGTTACTACGACGGCTATACCATACTTCCTTTGGAGGAAACCTTCGTAAGTTTATTGAAGATATAGAACATAAGTCTTTTATTATAATTAATAAGTTAGAATTAAGGCGATGCCGCCAATACCATTTTATACACAAATGCCATGAACAACACAGTCAAAGAAGTCATTATTAAAAGATTACCAGACAAGCTTTATATGACATTAGCAAAGTTTGATATTTCAACAGTGTCTAATTTGAAACAAGTAGCCCAGAGAGAGGGTCAATATGAAAACAGCTCCACAGAGAAACCCAAAACTAACAATCAAAGTAATTCAGGAAATTCTAATTACAAATCAAATCAAAACAATTCAGCGCAGAACTATTATAAGCAAAACCACCAATTCAATAATTCAAATCATACCAATTCCCAAAATAACCAACAGCTTCGAAAAGAATTTCAACAAAATCTTAATCAGGGCAGACAAGAAAATCCCCTTAATTATCAGATTCAGAATCAACCTCAGAATCAAAACCCCGTGGTAAATCAACCCACTAAAAGGCAAAGAGAGAGTACCAGTGGTCAGAGTAAAATGGAATGGTCCGAAAATTTTCATCAATCAGCCTCGGCTCAGATAGCTCAGACAGAACAGTTGGATCAAATAGATCAACCGAATACCTCCAATCAAATCCCTATGTCCAACTAAAAATCAATAACATTCCTTTAAAGTGCGTTATAGATACAGGCTCTTCAATAAATATTATCAACGAAAATTATTTCAACTTTCCAGAAACATCAGAAAGTTTAAATGTTCAAACAATAAAAGGAATAATTGAGCTTAACAAAAGCGTATCTTTTGCACCAAGCAAACTTTGCCCCAACCATCAAAAATTTTATTGCCATAAATTTTCATCAACATATGACATACTATTAGGTAGAAAATATCTCAAAGCATGTCAGGGCGTTATTAATTACGAAGAAAATAGTGTAGCATTATCTAATCACAAATTCTATTTCAAATACACCAATAAAGAAGGAAAAGAAGAATCAATACCTTATCCTCCCCCAGAGTTCGAATATGAAGCATTCGCACATGAAATAAATAACGGTATCGAGGAAAGAAACGAATTTAGACTTGATCATTTAAATTCAGAAGAAATAGAAAAGTTAAAGAAAATATTGCATGAATTTAGCGATATCCAGTATAGGAAAGGTGAATTTTTGACCTTTACCAGTACAATAAAACACAACATCAGAACTAAACACGAAGACCCAATTTACACCCATACAAATACCCACAAATCTTTGACGAAGAAGTCAATAAACAAATTAATGAAATGATAGAACAGGGAATCATTCGGAAATCGAAATCGCCCAATTGTTCACCAATCTTGATCGTACCTAAAAAAGAGGACGCATCCAAGGAACAAAAGTTCCGCCTAGTAATCGACTATCGTAGTCTATTTAGACTTAGAGATTACTGTCGATGACAAGTTCCCAATACCAGTAGTGGATGAAATATTAGACAAACTTGGAAAATGTCAATATTTTACAACCATTGACCTCGCCAAGGGATTCCATCAAATCCAAATGGACCCTAAATCAATCGAAAAAACCGCATTTTCAACTAAACATGGTCATTACGAGTACACACGAATGCCATTTGGACTAAAAAATGCACCAGCAACATTCCAAAGATGTATGAACAATTTATTGGAAGATTTAATATATAAAGATTGTTTAGTCTACTTAGACGATATTATTGTTTATTCCACCTCATTAGAAGAACATTTGGCATCACTAAAAAAGGTCTTTGCTAAATTGCGCAATGCTAATCTAAAACTACAATTAGATAAATGCGAGTTCTTGAAAAAGGAAACAGAATTTTTAGGTCACGTCATAACTACAGAAGGAATCAAACCAAACCCAGACAAAGCTGTTCTAAAATTTCCAATCCCAATAACCCCGAAAGAAATAAAATCATTCTTAGGCTTATGCGGATTCTTCCGTAAATTCATTCCAAATTTTGCACACATTGCAAAACCTTTAACCCTTGGATTAAAGAAAGGAGCTAAGATTAACATAAACGACCCACATTATATTTCATCCTTTGAAAAATTAAAATGCCTCCTTATGAACGATCCCATACTCACATATCCCGATTTTAAAAAACCATTTTTTCTAACCGCTGATGCTAGCAATATAGCTTTAGGTGGTTTCCTCTCATAGGACCATAGACCTATTTCTTATGGTAGTAGAATATAAACCAACATGAATAATTATTCAGCCATATTTTTATCTTGTATAGATATTTACTCAAAGTACGCAACTTTAGTCGAAGTTAAAAGTCGAGATTGGCTTGAAACAAAAAGGGCAATCACAAAAATTAAATTAACGATATGGGTAAACCGTTAGAAATCAAAGCAGATAAAGACTCCGCTTTCATTTGCATAGCACTTCAAAATTGGCTACAATCAGAAAACGTTAATATAAGTATAACATCGAGCAAAAATGGTGTTTCAGACGTGGAAAGATTCCACAGGACTGTAAACGAAAAGCTAAGAGTGATTAATGCAGAATCTACTATAGAAGACAAACAAACTAAATTTGAAACTATCCTTTACACATATATCCATAAAACTAAACATCTAACGACAAACAGAACACCAGCAGATATCTTTATTTACGAGGGACACCTCTTTATAATACACAAGCTAACAAAGCAAAACAAATTGATAAATTAAATGAAAATAGGAACGATTTTGAAATAAATACACAGTATAAATAAGCCCCTTTAGATCGAAAACGACAACAGCCTTTAAGAAAACAGGTGAAATTACCCAAGTTGACGACAAACATTATATTGACACAAACCGAGGTAGACAAACAACACACTACAAATCGAAATTCAAAAAGAAAAAGAAAACTCATCAAAGTAAATATACTAATTAATTTCAGAGATACCAACATTACTATTTCTACTCTTATCAATGGTACACTCGAAGCATAATCAAAGCATTGAAATTAATCCCATAAAGGCACCTAATGGATATCTTGTATTCAAAACAGGAACCATGGATTTACCCTTAGATTTCGAATATCATTATTTAACTGTAAATTTAACCAACATACAAACCACTTAAAACAACTTGGTTAAACAGTCAGAACCATATAAGAACATAGTCCACATTCAGTATTTAGTCGAAAAATTAAATCGCGAAATGAACGGCATAAAAATAATAAAAAGAAATTAAGGACTTATTAACATAATAGGCACAGCACATAAATATCTTTTCGGCACCTTAGACCAATACGATAAAGAAGAACTTGAACAAAAAATTGATAATCTATCAGCAAATAGCGCCCAAGATAATGAACTTAATCATATCATTGAAGCAGTCAACAAAAATATAGAACTCCTAAATAATCTTACTATTCAACAGGATGCAGACAAAAAATTAAATATACTAATGTTCAACTTAGAGCATTTTACAGGATACATAGAAGACATAGAGTTAGGAATGCAGTTGACAAGACTAGGAATATTTAATCCAAAACTTTTAAACCATCAAGAAATATTTAACATAAATATAGAAAAACTCTTAAACATAAAAACATCTACTTGGTTAAAATCAGACACAAATGAAATATTAATAATTTCGCATATACCTAGACAAATATCTAAAAGATCGCTATTCAAAATTATATCCTACCCAGATGAAAATAATAACATTTTAACAGAAAACATTCAAGAAACTTACTATATTCAAAATAATAAAATTTATTCAAAATCAACCAAAAAACAAGAAATAAATGAGTGTATAGTTGGCATTATTACACAAAAACCAGCAGAATGCAAATACACAAAGATGTTCAAAACCAATTCAATTAGTTATGTAGAACCCAATACTATCGTCACTTCGAACTTGCCCAAAACAAACTTAAAACAAAATTGTAACCAAAATAAAATATTCATAGAAGGAAATAATATAATAAAAATATACGACTGTGCTATTATACCCAGAATATTTATGTAACCAACAATGTAACAAAACTAGAACCAATCTCTTATATCCAAGCTAAACAAATCATTTCCGAAAAAACTGCGTATAACAAAATATTTAATATCATAACTACTACAACATTTATAATTACACTAATAAGTTTAACCCTATATCTTATCTATAAATTTAAGTTACCAGAAGCAGATAGAACGAGTCTAGGAGCCTCTCTCAGAGAGCCATTAGTGAGGTTGTAACCTACCGCATTACGAGTTGAGCGGGACCTGGGCATGGGTAACCTAAAAATCCATCACTCTCACCCAAAGAAGCAGCAGCAGAGTAAAGGAGACTGAAGAATAAAGCACAAGGGGCCGTTTAAAACCAAGCAAACGCACTGGCAAGGTCAGTCAGTGTTTGGAACTCAACAAGAAAACATCGGAGGGAAAATTGCTTCAATCCGGAAGGATAGCAACTGGACAAGGATCATTATCAGGACTACTCACCAATACAAGGATTAACAACTGGACAAGGACCAACGACTGGACAAGGATCAACAAGGACATAGGACAAGGACATTCATCGTCAGGCTGAACTAAGCTTCAAGGACACAACGGAGATTAATGCAAAGGACATCAGGAAATTCGGCAGCAAGGACCACTATTTTCTCAAGGATATTCTAAACAGTAATCGGAGTAACCTTTTATTTTCTTTGGACAACATCGAGGGAGAATCAATCACGTCCCCAATAACTATATTCTACATTCAAGGATTTACCTATTTCAAATAAACAAACTGGATCGTATTCTACCAACAGGCAAGACCTTTCTTATATACATTTGAACCATTGCAAAGATTTTGTTCAAAATATTTAAACCAAAAACCACCTCGAAAGTTCCCCGGCGGCGATAATCCTCCTTTACCCGTCACCGTTTCTTACTCTTCTTTGAACAAACATATATACATTTTTTATATTTTCTGACCCCTCCCTAGCAGAATTTATTAAAAGTTAAATAAAATATATGCATATACGCATTGGTCAAATTGCATATCCACATCATAGTCTATCGGTTTACCGTAGCCATCTTCAATCACGAATTCGGATCGTGACGAATTCGGATTAGACACCGGTGGAATAGTGGAAGACTTAAGAAATCGGTTCCGTGAGTTCGCCTCAAGGGAGGATCATCATCCTGAGCTATTGAGTCGACTCGCAGAAATCGAAGCCCAATTTAGTGCCGGGGACAAGAAATTAGATGTAAAGCCACAGTCCAGAGCACCGTCGCCTACTCCCGAAGGGATCATTTCTCAACTACCGGTGCCACAAGACACCAACTATCGTTCGGAATCACGTTCTGGTTCTCGTTCCGGTTCTCCGACGCCTTTCGGCATGCCTGGCTCAAAGATTAACATCGAACCCAGTGAGCGGAGTCGAGTCCATGAATCTATGGTGGGCCGTACTACTGGGAGCTATGCCTCGATCGTGGAACTTATAACTAAATGGGGAATTGCCTTTAGCGGATCTACCGACCCTATCTATTTCATAGAGCAAATAGAGGGTCGAGCCGCGACTTACCGTCTGAGTTTGGAGACACTGCCTCCCATGATAGCCATCCTATTGACCGGACGGGCCGAAAGCTGGTGGCAAACCAGCGGCTATCCGGAGATGACATGGGTCGACTTCAAGTCCGAATTCTTAGAGTTCTATCTAACGACAAACAGAACACCAGCAGATATCTTTATTTACGCAGGCACACCTCTTTATAATACACAAGCTAACAAAGCAAAACAAATTGATAAATTAAATGAAAATAGGAACGATTTTGAAATAAATACACAGTATAAACAAGCCCCTTTAGTTAGATCGAAAACGACAACAGCCTTTAAGAAAACAGGTGAAATTACCCAAGTTGACGACAAACATTAATTTGACACAAACCGAGGTAGAAAAACAACACACTACAAATCGAAATTCAAAAAGAAAAAGAAAACTCATCAAAGTAAATATACTAATTAATTTCAGAGATACCAACATTACTATTTCTACTCTTATCAATGGTACACTCGACGCATAATCAAAGCATTGAAATTAATCCCATAAAGGCACCTAATGAATATCTTGTATTCAAAACAGGAACCATGGATTTACCCTTAGATTTCGAATATCATTATTTAACTGTAAATTTAACCAACATACAAACCACTTAAAACAACTTGGTTGAGCAGTCAGAACCATATAAGAACATAGTCCACATTCAGTATTTAGTCGAAAAATTAAATCGCGAAATGAACGGCATAAAAATAATAAAAAGAAATTAAGGACTTATTAACATAATAGGCACAGCACATAAATATCTTTTCGGCACCTTAGACCAATACGATAAAGAAGAACTTGAACAAAAAATTGATAATCTATCAGCAAATAGCGCCCAAGATAATGAACTTAATCATATCATTGAAGCAGTCAACAAAAATATAGAACTCCTAAATAATCTTACTATTCAACAGGATGCAGACAAAAAATTAAATATACTAATGTTCAACTTAGAGCATTTTACAGGATACATAGAAGACATAGAGTTAGGAATGCAGTTGACAAGACTAGGAATATTTAATCCAAAACTTTTAAACCATCAAGAAATATTTAACATAAATATAGAAAAACTCTTAAACATAAAAACATCTACTTGGTTAAAATCAGACACAAATGAAATATTAATAATTTCGCATATACCTAGACAAATATCTAAAAGATCGCTATTCAAAATTATATCCTACCCAGATGAAAATAATAACATTTTAACAGAAAACATTCAAGAAACTTACTATATTCAAAATAATAAAATTTATCCAAAATCAACCAAAAAACAAGAAATAAATGAGTGTATAGTTGGCATTATTACACAAAAACCAGCAGAATGCAAATACACAAAGATGTTCAAAACCAATTCAATTAGTTATGTAGAACCCAATACTATCGTAACTTCGAACTTGCCCAAAACAAACTTAAAACAAAATTGTAACCAAAATAAAATATTCATAGAAGGAAATAATATAATAAAAATATACGACTGTGCTATGCAGTTGAATGAGATATCAATAATAAATACATTGCAGGATTATACCCAGAATATTTATGTAACCAACAATGTAACAAAACTAGAACCAATCTCTTATATCCAAGCTAAACAAATCATTTCCGAAAAAACTGCGTATAACAAAATATTTAATATCATAACTACTACAACATTTATAATTACACTAATAAGTTTAACCCTATATCTTATCTATAAATTTAAGTTACCAGAAGCAGATAGAACGAGTCTAGGAGCCTCTCTCAGAGAGCCATTAGTGAGGTTGTAACCTACCGCATTACGAGTTGAACGGGACCTGGGCATGGGTAACCTAAAAATCCATCACTCTCACCCAAAGAAGCAGCAGCAGAGTAAAGGAGACAGAAGAATAAAGCACAAGGGGCCGTTTAAAACCAAGCAAACGCACTGGCAAGGTCAGTCAGTGTTTGGAACTCAACAAGAAAACATCGGAAGGAAAATTGCTTCAATCCGGAAGGATAGCAACTGGACAAGGATCATTATCAGGACTACTCACCAATACAAGGATTAACAACTGGACAAGGACCAACGACTGGACAAGGATCAACAAGGACATAGGACAAGGACATTCATCGTCAGGCTGAACTAAGCTTCAAGGACACAACGGAGATTAATGCAAAGGACATCAGGAAATTCGGCAGCAAGGACCACTATTTTCTCAAGGATATTCTAAACAGTAATCGGAGTAACCTTTTATTTTCTTTGGACAACATCGAGGGAGAATCAATCACGTCCCCAATAACTATATTCTACATTCAAGGATTTACCTATTTCAAATAAACAAACTGGATCGAATTCTACCAACAGGCAAGACCTTTCTTATATACATTTGAACCATTGCAAAGATTTTGTTCAAAATATTTAAACCAAAAACCACCTCGAAAGTTCCCCGGCGGCGATAATCCTCCTTTACCCGTCACCGTTTCTTACTCTTCTTTGAACAAACATATATACATTTTTTATATTTTCTGACCCCTCCCTAGCAGAATTTATTAAAAATTAAATAAAATATATACATATACGCATTGGTCAAATTGCATATCCACATCATAGTCTATCGGTTTACCGTAGCCATCTTCAATCAGTATCGCGTAGCCTACTGGGACTCCGAACTCCGAGATCCTTTAGCGGTTTATCACTTATACTATGACTCCGAGTCTTCACTAACATACTAGCAATGGGGTTCATTAAATAAATCATCGTCGCAAAGCCGAATTGGAAGTCCTTTGTGACGAATTCGGATTAGACACCGGTGGAATAGTGGAAGACTTAAGAAATCGGTTCCGTGAGTTCGCCTCAAGGGAGGATCATCATCCTGAGCTATTGAGTCGACTCGCAGAAATCGAAGCCCAATTTAGTGCCGGGGACAAGAAATTAGATGTAAAGCCACAGTCCAGAGCACCGTCGCCTACTCCCGAAGGGATCATTTCTCAACTACCGGTGCCACAAGACACCAACTATCGTTCGGAATCGCGTTCTGGTTCTCGTTCCGGTTCTCCGACGCCTTTCGGCATGCCTGGCTCAAAGATTAACATCGAACCCAGTGAGCGGAGTCGAGTCCATGAATCTATGGTGGGCCGTACTACTGGGAGCTATGCCTCGATCGTGGAACGTATAACTAAATGGGGAATTGCCTTTAGTGGATCTACCGACCCTATCTATTTCATAGAGCAAATAGAGGCTCGAGCCGCGACTTACCGTCTGAGTTTGGAGACACTGCCTCCCATGATAGCCATCCTATTGACCGGACGGGCCGAAAGCTGGTGGCAAACCAGCGGCTATCCGGAGATGACATGGGTCGACTTCAAGTCCGAATTCTTAGAGTTCTTTCTACCCCCACGCTATTTTGAGAAACTAGAGGATAGCATACGCGCTCGAAAGCAACGCCATCAGGAACCATACAACGAGTATCTAGAAGACCGTAATGAAGAGAGCTAATTACTCGACGTTACAGGAACTCGACAGGATCTACGAAGTCTATTACCAGACTACAAGCTGTATACCCGACGAAATAATTTACAAACGTTACCCGGCTAACTAAATTGGTGGTAAATTATGAGACAATCCGATAGGAGCAAGGCAGCGATGACTCAGCGCATTCTGGAAAAGGACAACGCCGTTCAAATAAGCCCTTGGATCATATAGCTTCCAGCCTAAACGGGACTGCGATATGTCAACTCTCTGAAGTACTCGTGGATACCAGCACAGCTTGCCGCAAATATGCGGAAGCTGGTCACATCGCACGAGAATGTACGAAGCCCCGTGTGTTGTTTTGTTGGCAATGCGGACGAAGGGGGGTACGTACTATCGAATGTTGCCGTCGTTCGGGAAACGAGCCAAACGTCCGTCTCAATCTGGGCCAGGCGGAGGGACTAGACCAGGACTTCAGCCAAGTAACCCCCTCCTCCTAAAGAAAGACCGCATCCAACCCATGTCTTCGTCAATAGTAAACCAATGGTAGCTACCTTGGATTCTGGAGCGAACAAGAGTTTCATAAACGAGGAAGTGGCTCTTCAGCACTTCGCTCCGTTCCCGACCTTGCCGATAATACTTGTGCAGCGATCAAAAGTTCTCTCAGGGCAAGCATCAGTCTCGGGGCACAGACCGTACATATGACATTGTTAGCGATGCCATCGATGATGGACCCTCTTATTCTGGGAGTGGATTTCCTTCGGAACATAGGAACTTCTATACGTTGTGGAGGTTATCTGTTACAGTTGCCCCCTTTCGATAAGCCCCACAGTCCCGTCAAGTCTATAATTCAGCCATCGCTAGTGGCGGATGACCACACGCAGCCTAACGCTCTTATAGATCAATTGGTTCCTGCAGAAACGCCCGCTACGTCCAAGGATACTTCTGACTCTCAGCATAGCAACAAACCAGTATGTCAGTCGGGCTCAGTCTTGCCGCCTTCAGCACCTGACGCTGTCCATAAGAACCCATTCCGCCAGCCTGGTGAAGAAAAAGAACCAGCACCTAAGATGGACACCCGATTGGCTTCGGTGGAAGCCGAGGTTTGTGAGGAGGATTTGAAGCCAAAGGAATCACCCAGCATGGTACATGAGAGCCAACGCAATACCCCCCAGGATCAGCAGAAATACTACGATCTAAGACGACAGGACTGGTTATCCGATGCCAACGAAGGATTCAACGCAAAACTGGCGACTAAGTATAAAGGCCCGTATAAAATAATCAAGTTTCTTTCCAGCAATGTCTTTAGACTACAAGAAGCCCACGGGCGTGAGCGACGTACCGCAGGCCTAGCTGACTTGAAGGCCTTCAATGGTGATGACAACGAACCCCCAGAACTCAGTCCTTCTGAAGACATCGGCGTCGGGACACCTCGTACCCACGGCCCGCACGAGGCCACTGACTAAAGATTTTTCAAGGAGGACCACTTGTTGGTGGGTGCGCCTGCCCAACGTCTCCCTCCCTCCTAAAGAGGGGCTTCGCGCCGATACTCGGCGTAAATTACCTAAACATTGTATCTTAGTTTTAATGGTAGCATGTTTGTAAATCGCACTCGTAGGGTCTCGTTAGGGCAACTCAGAGTACAGGGTAGTTTTAAAATATCTTATTTTTCACAGCATGTCGAAACCAAGTAAAGAAAATGATGATTATGAGGCAAATATAGCCCAGATTGCTGACGAGATGGTCTCCATATGTGAGAAGGAACAAGAAGCAGTAGTACTCATCATACCTGGTGCACAGCAGGAGATGAACCAACCCGACACCCCGATCCAGCCCCGCAGCATGGAGGTGGTCGCCTCCGGTCCTTTAGAGGAGCAATCGTCAGAGGGACAAACCCTACAAACAGGGGAAAACAATCGGATTACGTACCATCGACGCTGGGCGCGACACGAACGGAGTGGTCAGTTATCATGGCAGTGGTCATACTTCCGCCTGTCCTACGGAGGATCCACGCAGGCAGGACTTGTATCACACTGGACACCCCTCCGCGGTCCGAGTACGAACCGGTCAACCCGGGGTCGACACTAGGTGCTCCCCCGATGGTCACCAGCCAGAAAGAGACCGACCCAGGCCCCAACGACGAAGAGGCCCAACCTCGGCTATCGACACGCACTCCCAACATCAGTATTACCCAACAATTCAGTAGGAGCGCCGACCCGAGCTCACGTCGGAACCATTGCTTCTTAGTGCGGCTGTACCACCGGTTTTTCAGAATCCAACTGAAGCCGCACGGACGGGTCACGTGCCACTTCGTCCACGCGAAGAAAGGACACCGTGTGACGAGTCACAATACTTGGCAGCGTCTGACACCCCATTACCGTTCCCCTTCTGATGTATATATTTAAGTAAACTACGCCCATGCAGGGCCCCTTTGTTGGTTATCTTTCGTTACGCCCATGGAGGGCATATCTAAATGTTCCAACATGGAATTAACTGTATTCTTTCGACAGACGATGCTCATGTTCTAATCTATCTCTTTCTGACTAACGACTTGGCGGCAGCGGCATCGACGCGTCGCTGAGTGGCATCTCTCAGCATCGGTCGCTGCGCCGCGAGCTGATGCCAAATGGAAAAGAAAGAATCGAAAGTAAAAAAAGAGAGACGGCGATCGTCACGCGTGCCAAAGCACAAGACGCATCGTATGTTTTCACCGTTAGGACATAGTAGCAGCCAAGGGTGGGTTTCGACAGCGAGTTAGAATTAGGAGAAAATCACTTCGCCAGTAGCCATGAGAGTAATCAGTCACATTGTGAAACAGTGAGTGCAAAGCAACAAGTGTAACCAAGTAAAACCAAGACTAGAGACCGAGTACCAGCGAGAGATCCTTCAGGATTAACAGGTGAGCCCATGACCAAAGTTCCCCTTTATTTTTACTTGAGTGCGGTAGGGACCCAGATTTCCAAATATGTTTAGGATTAATTAATTATTAATAAAACGTTATAATATGATCATTTAACCCACCCGGCATTATTTCTTTATTCGGCACTGAATCTAGGTATACCCTATCCCTTCCATTCTCCTTGGCCACTTAACCATTTGAGTGGAGCCGAAGGACCAGCGGACTTCGACAGGATGGGTTATTCTCCTGCAGACGAAGTCAGTCGCTGGTCCCTAGGCTCAGTCACTCAATGTGAGGAGGTAACGGATCTTGGCCAAGCGGGCTTCGCTTGGCAGACGAGATCATCCTTTCCCAAGTCGTTGCTACTCCTCTTGGACTCTCCTCCTACTCCTTTCCCTTCCCCTTTCCACCCTTCATGTGGTCTCAGTCACCAATCCTAATACTCATCGGGGTCTCCAGATTAAATAAATGTTCTGTAGACTGGACTCTGGGACTGAGAATTGTACCCCAGCCAGAGCTTCCTTACAGATGGCGCCCGATCAGGGACCTTGATGAGTATTATGGGGGAAATATTAAAATATATATATATATGTATGCACATTTATTAATATATATATATATATATATGAGTCCACATAAGGGTGAAAATTTTATATGTATGCGTATTCATTACTATATATATCGGAGTCCACTCAGAATTAAACATTCTTTTATATATATATATGCATATTTGTGGTTAGGGTATTTAAAGGTCGCATATACGTTGTCGATGTGCCACGCGCTTTTAGTTTTCTTTGCAAGCGACAGTTACATGCGAGAAAGAGACAGGGACACACGAGCGGCCAGTAAGAATGAGAATAGACAATTCACCGTTTGATTCGCGGCGTGTGTGTGAGCTACGAGCATTCTCTTGCCATTTATCTCTCACTCTTACACACAGCTTTGATTCAACCGTTTTTTTTGTCATTCCTTCATTCACACTGATTTGCAAGTACAGTCGCGCGTTGGGTTTCGTTGCAATGAGAGCAACAAATTTAAAAAAAAATTTTATATATACATATATAACACGCACACATTCATGCCATGCTAGGTGAGAAAATCGGCAGAGTCTCTGGAAGGGTTTCGACAGAATCATCAGCAGAGTCATCAACAGAGTTTTCGACAGGATTAAAAGTATCCTCAACAGCATAGTTCGGAGAGAATTATTAATGAAGTCAGCTACTGAGTTACCGACAGAGCTAACGATAGAGTCATCAACAGAGCCATCGACAGAGTCACACATGGAAATCAGTTTAAAAAAAAAAAATATATAATAATACATATATATTTAGCACACGCTCAAAGCCAGGTCATGCTAAGGAAGAATATCGGCACAGTCTCCGGCAGGGTTGCTACAGAATTATCAGCAGAGTCATCAACAGAGTTTCCGGCAGGATTAATAATCTCATCAACAGTATATTTCGGAGATAATTATTAATGTAGTCAGCTACTGAGTTACCGACAGAGCTAGCAATAGGGTCATCAACGGAGTCATCGACAGAGTCGCATTAGTCTTATTGAAATAAAATTTTACAAGAAAAAAAAAGAGCTAAAGTTACCAGAAGCAGATAGAACGAGTCTAGGAGCCTCTCTCAGAGAGCCATTAGTGAGGTTGTAACCTACCGCATTACGAGTTGAACGGGACCTGGGCATGGGTAACCTAAAAATCCATCACTCTCACCCAAAGAAGCAGCAGCAGAGTAAAGGAGACAGAAGAATAAAGCACAAGGGGCCGTTTAAAACCAAGCATACGCACTGGCAAGGTCAGTCAGTGTTTGGAACTCAACAAGAAAACATCGGAAGGAAAATTGCTTCAATCCGGAAGGATAGCAACTGGACAAGGATCATTATCAGGACTACTCACCAATACAAGGATTAACAACTGGACAAGGACCAACGACTGGACAAGGATCAACAAGGACATAGGACAAGGACATTCATCGTCAGGCTGAACTAAGCTTCAAGGACACAACGGAGATTAATGCAAAGGACATCAGGAAATTCGGCAGCAAGGACCACTATTTTCTCAAGGATATTCTAAACAGTAATCGGAGTAACCTTTTATTTTCTTTGGACAACATCGAGGGAGAATCAATCACGTCCCCAATAACTATATTCTACATTCAAGGATTTACCTATTTCAAATAAACAAACTGGATCGAATTCTACCAACAGGCAAGACCTTTCTTATATACATTTGAACCATTGCAAAGATTTTGTTCAAAATATTTAAACCAAAAACCACCTCGAAAGTTCCCCGGCGGCGATAATCCTCCTTTACCCGTCACCGTTTCTTACTCTTCTTTGAACAAACATATATACATTTTTATATTTTCTGACCCCTCCCTAGCAGAATTTATTAAAAATTAAATAAAATATATACATATACGCATTGGTCAAATTGCATATCCACATCATAGTCTATCGGTTTACCGTAGCCATCTTCAATCAGTATCGCGTAGCCTACTGGGCGAACTCCGAGATCCTTTAGCGGTTTATCACTTATACTACGACTCCGAGTCTTTACTCACATACTAGCAATGGGCGTTCATTGGATAAATCATCGTCGCAAGCGAATTAAGTCTTGTGACGATTCGATTAGACACGTGAATAGTGGAATAAGAAATCGTTCGTGATTGCTCAAGGAGATCATATCCTGAGGTATTGAGTCGACTCGCAGAAATCGAAGCCCAATTAAATGCCGGGGACAAGAAATTAGATGTAAAGCCACAGTCCAGAGCACCGTCGCCTACTCCCGAAGGGATCATTTCTCAACTACCGGTGCCACAAGACACCAACTATCGTTCGGAATCGCATTCTGGTTCTCGTTCCGGTTCTCCGACGCCTTTCGGCATGCCTGGCTCAAAGATTAACATCGAACCCAGTGAGCGGAGTCGAGTCCATGAATCTATGGTGGGCCGTACTACTGGGAGCTATGCCTCGAACGTGGAACGTATAACTAAATGGGGAATTGCCTTTAGCGGATCTACCGACCCTATCTATTTCATAGAGCAAATAGAGGCTCGAGCCGCGACTTACCGTCTGAGTTTGGAGACACTGCCTCCCATGATAGCCATCCTATTGACCGGACGGGTCGAAAGCTGGTGGCAAACCAGCGGTTATCCGGAGATGACATGGGTCGACTTCAAGTCCGAATTCTTAGAGTTCTTTCTACCCCCACGCTATTTTGAGGATAGCATACGCGCTCGAAAGCAACGCCATCAGGAACCATACAAGGAGTATCTAGTAGACCTTTGATTAATGATGAAGAGAGCTCATTACTCGACGTTACAGGAACTCAACAGGATCTACGAAAATTATGGGACAATTCGATTGGAGCAAGGTAGCGATGACCCCGCGCAACGCCTCCTCCTAAAGAAAGACCGCATTTAGGTTCATGTCTTCGTCAATAAAAAACCAATGGTGGCTACCTTGGATTCGGGAGCGAACAAGAGTTTCATAAACGAGGAAGTGGCTCTTCAGCACTTCGCTTCGTCCCTGCTGGAGACATTCATACTAATATTAACCTTGCCGATATTACTCGTGCAGCGATCAAAAGTTCTCTCAGGGCAAGCATCAGTCTCGGGGCACAGACCGTACATATGACATTGTTAGCGATGCCATCGATGATGGACCCTCTTATTCTGGGAGTGGATTTCCTTCGGAACATAGGAACTTCTATACGTTGTGGAGGTTATCTGTTACAGTTGCCCCCTTTCGATAAGCCCCACAGTCCCGTCAAGTCTATAATTCAGCCATCGCTAGTGGCGGATGACCACACGCAGCCTAACGCTCTTATAGATCAATTGGTTCCTGCAGAAACGCCCGCTACGCCCAAGGATACTTCTGACTCTCAGCATAGCAACAAACCAGTATGTCAGTCGGGCTCAGTCTTGCCGCCTTCAGCACCTGACGCTGTCCTTAAGAACCCATTCCGCCAGCCTGGTGAAGAAAAAGAACCAGCACCTAAGATGGACACCCGATTGGCTTCGGTGGAAGCTGAGGTTTGTGAGGAGGATTTGAAGCCAAAGGAATCACCCAGCATGGTACATGAGAGCCAACGCAATACCCCCAGGATCAGCAGAAATACTACGATCTAAGACGACAGGACTGGTTATCCGATGCCAACGAAGATTCAACGCAAAACGCGCCTAAGTATAAAGGCCCGTATAAAATAATCAAGTTTCTTTCCAGCAATGTCGTTAGACTACAAGAAGCCCACGGCGTGAGCGACGTACCGCAGGCCTAGCTGACTTGAAGCCTTCAATGGTGATGACAACGAACCCAGAACTCAGTCCTTCTGAAGACATCGGCGTCGGACACCTCGTACCCACGGCCCGCACGAGGCCACTGACTAAAGATTTTCAAGGAGGACCACTTGTTGGTGGGTGCGCCTGCCCAACGTCTCCCTCCCTCCTAAAGAGGGCTTCGCGCCGATACTCGGCGTAAATTACCTAAACATTGTATCTTAGTTTTAATGTAGCATGTTTGTAAATCGCACTCGTAGGGTCTCGTTAGGGCAACTCAGAGTACAGGGTAGTTTTAAAATATCTTATTTTTCACAGCATGTCGAAACCAAGTAAAGAAAATGATGATTATGAGGCAAATATAGCCCAGATTGCTGACGAGATGGTCTCCATATGTGAGAAGGAACAAGAAGCAGTAGTACTCATCATACCTGGTGCACAGCAGGAGATGAACCAACCCGACACCCCGATCCAGCCCCGCAGCATGGAGGTGGTCGCCTCCGGTCCTTTAGAGGAGCAATCGTCAGAGGGACAAACCCTACAAACAGGGGAAAACAATCGGATTACGTACCATCGACGCTGGGCGCGACACGAACGGAGTGGTCAGTTATCATGGCAGTGGTCATACTTCCGCCTGTCCTACGGAGGATCCACGCAGGCAGGACTTGTATCACACTGGACACCCCTCCGCGGTCCGAGTACGAACCGGTCAACCCGGGGTCGACACTAGGTGCTCCCCCGATGGTCACCAGCCAGAAAGAGACCGACCCAGGCCCCAACGACGAAGAGGCCCAACCTCGGCTATCGACACGCACTCCCAACATCAGTATTACCCAACAATCAGTAGGAGCGCCGACCCGAGCTCACGTCGGAACCATTGCTTCTTAGTGCGGCTGTACCACCGGTTTTTCAGAATCCAACTGAAGCCGCACGGACGGGTCACGTGCCACTTCGTCCACGCGAAGAAAGGACACCGTGTGACGAGTCACAATACTTGGCAGCGTCTGACACCCCATTACCGTTCCCCTTCTGATGTATATATTTAAGTAAACTACGCCCATGCAGGGCCCCTTTGTTGGTTATCTTTCGTTACGCCCATGGAGGGCATATCTAAATGTTCCAACATGGAATTAACTGTAATTAACTGCCGGTCGCTGCGCCGCGAGCTGATGCCAAATGGAAAAGCAAAGAATCGAAAGTAAAAAAGAGAGACGGCGATCGTCACGCGTGCCAAAGCACAAAACGCATCGTATGTTTTCACCGTTAGGACAGAGCAAGGGTGGGTTTCGACAGCGAGTTAGAATTAGGAGAAAATCACTTCGCCAGTAGCATGAGAGTATCAGTCACATTGTGAAACAGTGAGTGCAAAGCAACAAGTGTAACCAAGTAAAACCAAGACTAGAGACCGAGTACCAGCGAGAGATCCTTCAGGATTAACAGGTGAGCCCATGACCAAAGTTCCCCTTTATTTTTACTTGAGTGCGGTAGGGACCCAGATTTCCAAATATGTTTAGGATTAATTAATTATTAATAAAACGTTATAATATGATCATTTAACCCACCCGGCATTATTTCTTTATTCGGCACTGAATCTAGGTATACCCTATCCCTTCCATTCTCCTTGGCCACTTAACCATTTGAGTGGAGCCGAAGGACCAGCGGACTTCGACAGGATGGGTTATTCTCCTGCAGACGAAGTCAGTCGCTGGTCCCTAGGCTCAGTCACTCAATGTGAGGAGGTAACGGATCTTGGCCAAGCGGGCTTCGCTTGGCAGACGAGATCGGTCGTTGCAGTTCCTCTTCACCATCCCTTTCCCAAACCCACACTAACATTCCCTTTCCTGCTTCCCTCTCCCGTCCAAGAGGCAACGGATCTTGGTCAAGCGGGCTTCGCATGGCAGACGAGATCAGTCGTTGCTACTCCTCTTGAACTCTCCTCCTACTCCTTTCCCTTCCCTTTTCCACCCTTCATGTGGTCTCAGTCACCAATCCTAATACTCATCGGGGTCTCCAGATCAAATAAATGTTCTGTAGACTGGACTCTGGGACTGAGAATTGTACCCCAGCCAGAGCTTCCTTACAGATGGCGCCCGAGCAGGGACCTTGATGAGTATTATGGGGGAAATATTAAAATATATATATATATGTATGCACATTTATTAATATATATATATATATATATATGAGTCCACATAAGGGTGAAAATTTTATATGTATGCGTATTCATTACTATATATATCGGAGTCCACTCAGAATTAAACATTCTTTTATATATATATATATGCATATTTGTGGTTAGGGTATTTAAAGGTCGCATATACGTTGTCGATGTGCCACGCGCTTTTAGTTTTCTTTGCAAGCGACAGTTACATGCGAGAAAGAGACAGGGACACACGTGCAGCCAGTAAGAATGAGAATAGACAATTCACCGTTTGATTCGCGGCGTGTGTGTGAGCTACCAGCATTCTCTTGCCATTTATTCTCACTCTTACACACAGCTTTGATTCAACCGTTTTTTTTGTCATTCCTTCATTCACACTGATTTGCAAGTACAGTCGCGCGTTGGGTTTCGTGTTAGTGTATTTTTTTTAATGAGCCTAAAAAAAAAAAAAGTTTATATATTGTTAGGTAGAAAAATGTCTGCACAGTGAAATTGTAAATAAGAACACAAGACGAATTAATATGTACAAGTCAAACGTTTTATTCAGAGCAAGCGGAAAAAGGAAGTGAGGAAAAAATCGTAGTAGTTAGAGTTGGAACAAAGCTAGAGATGGATAATCATAAAGCTATAACTCGATAAAATGTAATTTGCATATTAAACTATTTCCACAAATGTAAATAGCATATTTCCATAATTTCAACACTTCTCAAATTACATTTTAATACAAAAAATTCAGTTATTCAATCATTCCAAGAAGCTTTACAAACTTTACATGTTTTTCTTTCTGTAAATTTTTAGTAAGTATATCAGCTACATTATTATCTGTTTGAACATAGTTAATTGATATTATTTTCATTGCTACAATTTTTCTAATGTGATGGTGCTTAATATCAATAGGTTTAGTTCGTTTATGGTGCACTGGATTCGTTGCTATATGTTGTGCGCTCAAATTGTCACATTTTAGGACAATTGGTTGTGATGAAGAATGACAGCGAATTTCTTCTAAAAGCCTGCGTAGATAGGTTGCTTCCTTTGCTGCTGTAGACAAGGCGACGTATCAGCTTCTGAATTGCTAAGGGTAACCAAACCCTGTTTATTCGATTCCCACGAAAAAGCTGCTCCACCAAAATAAAATCCTTATCCTGTATAGGATTTTCTGTCCAGGCTGTCGTTCGCCCAGTCTGCATCAACAAATCCATACAATGGTTCTCCAGTTTTGTAATAGTGCAGCTTCAAATCTATTGTTTTGGACAAGTAACGCAAAATATGCGTCAACGCTGCATCATGCTCGCTATGTGGATCGTTGTTTCGCTGTGCCAGTTTACTAATTGAGTGAGCAATATCGGGACGTGTAGATATAGCGAGATACATTAAAGACCCAACCAGGGATTGATAATGGGTCACATCTACCCTCTTACATATCTTATCGTTGCAGCTAATCTTAAAACCAGGATCTAAAGGTGTTGATACTGAACGACATAAAATCATATTGTACTTTTCTAACAAGGACTTTATATATTGCTTCTGACAAATTGAAATAGAACCAACTTCTCCTTGACGCTGAATTTCTATACCAAGAAAATTATTTAACTCAGAATCTTTAATATTAAATGAACTCTTCAACTGTTTTTACTATGTGAGCAATATGATTTTTCTTTGAACAGGCAATAATTAAATCATCTACATAAACAGCTATTAAACTGTACGAACTTTGATCAATCTTCTTATATAAACATGGCTCATTTTTTGTAGCTTCAAATCCTAGATTCAGTAATACTTCATTAAGTGTGCTATTCCAAGCCCTACCCGATTGCTTAAGGCCATATAAGGCTTTCTGTAATTTAATTACACGATGTGGATGATCTTTACTAACAAAATGTTCTGGCTGCCTCATATACACTGTTTCAGTTAAATTACTGTTTAAATAAGCATTTGAAACATCTACCTGATGTAAGTACAACTCTTTTTCGGCAGCAACAGCTAAAACAAGTCTAATATTCTCATATCGTATAACTGGCGAAAAGGTTTCTTGATAATTTATTCAATACTGCTGATTACAGCCCATAGCTACCAGTCTTGACTTAAAATTTGTTATGTTGCCTTGATTATTTCTCTTAATTCGAAATACCCACATGGAACCGATTGTTTTCTCTCCAGGCGGTAGGTTGACCAATAACCAGGTTTTGTTGGCAATGAGAGCATCATACTCTCGCTTCATAGACTTCTCCCACTCAAACGAATGTTTGCTTTGTAAGGCTTGCTTGACCGTATTGGGGGTCTCGACATCATGATAGGCGACCATATTGTGAAGCATATTGTATTGTTTTTTAGGTCTGCCTGGCTGTCCGGTGCGAATAAGACTTGGCCTTCCAGATCCACGACGTTCAGGCTCATTTTCTTCCTCGGAGTCGTTGGATGCTGCAGAACCGTCGAAACTCACGTAGTGCTCGTTCTCGTTGAAAAGTGTCTCATCCATGTCGACTTCTTCTTCTTGAGACGAATGTTGAGTTGCTTCTTCTGGCGTAAAGTCTTCTGTTTCTCCAGTTGCCAAAACTTGAGCTTCATTTGGGAACAAATCATTGTCAAATCGTTCATCATTATGATTGTTTATAACAAACGATGTAAAATTGTTAGTACTCGATTCATCTGTATAGCACACATTTTTAGGAATTTCGTCTTCAACAAATTTCACGTCACGCCGCTCGATGACTTGCTTCTTATCTCTGTCATAGAGTCGATAGGCCTTTGCAGTTAGAGAATATCCAACAAAAACATACAGTTTGCCCTTAGGCCGAAATTTGTGATGATGCATTTTATCAAGCGCATAAGCACTAGACCCAAATATACGAAGGTGAGACACCGAAGGCCTGTGTCCAGTCCAACCGTTGTACCTTTTAGCGCCTGCGAAGGAGATCTGTTACGTAAATAAGCGGCAGTCGATATAGCCTCCGCCCTTAATGATTCTTCCACCTTTGATTGAACCATCATTGATCGCGCCATTTCTACTAGGGTGCGATTCGCTCTTTCTGCCACGCCGTTTTGTTGGGGGGTATACGGTACAGTTAGTTGTCGCTTTATGCCGTGAGCTTTTAGAAAAATATCAAAATTTTTGTTAACGTATTCTCCGCCATTATCACTACGTATGGCTTTTATCTTTCTTTCAGTCTGACACTCGACTAAGATTTTGAATATTTTAAATTTTTCTAATGCTTCATTCTTTGATTTCATAAAGTACACAAAAACACGCTTTGACATATCGTCTATGAACGTAATAAAATATTTTGCACCGCCAACGGATTGAGTGTTTATTGGGCCACATACATCTGTATGTATTAATTCTAACAATCGCGATGCAGAATTTGAACTTTGAGCGAATGGTCGCGAACAAATCTTAGATTGATTACACGTATTACAGTTAATATCAACCGAAAAATGTTTTAAATTCATGCCGGTCACGAGTTGTTTGTCTATTATTTCGTTCAAACTGCGAAAGTTAAGGTGACCATATCTATGGTGCCACAAAATTTCTTTTTCTTTCATATAAAACAATCTGTTTTTAGTAACGTTATTAAAAAGAAACAAATTGTCTTGCTTTAAAGCTGTAATCATGGTACTACCGTCATTCGATTTTACAACAGCACAATTTTCTTTGAATGTAACTGTGTGACCATAGCTTAGCGATGCACTCTCAGAAAAAAAATTTAATTTCAGGTCTGCCACATATAGTTGTATTTATTTTAACTGTTCCTCTTCCAGTGCTTTTAATCTTTAAATCAGCAGCTAAACATATAATATCGTTTTTCTCAGTGAAAGAAACAAACAAACCTTTTTCATAGCACATGTGCGAGGTGGCACCACTGTCAATACACCAATTGCCGTTTGTAAAATTCTCTTTTTGTATTGCCGAATACACTGCATAAGAAATTTGATGTTTCTTTTCTGCTTCTTTATTGTCTTGTTGCTTCACTCTACACTGTACCGATCGATGGCCGCGTTTTCCACACTTGAAACAATTTCCGTTAAATTTACCGGTTTCGCGTTTTTCATTTTGTTTCTTGTTCGCGCCTGCATAGAAGGCTTGTTGCGCGTTTGCTTTTTCACCGTTTTCTTTTATGCGAATTGCTTCTGCTAGCAGCTTCGCTTTTAGCACTTGTAAAGACGGTAGAGAATCACGTGTCTCCATTGCTACCACAAAATGTTCATAATCAGAGTTCAAACATCCCATGCTTCTTTTGAGGTCTTACAATTTTTAACATAGTTCAATTGAGAGGTATTCACATATAAAATAATACAAGCTAGCGCTTTTTCATCAGCTATAACCGATTTTGCTGGATCGACGGCTTCTTTTCCCCTCACGAAATTCCACAGTTCTTGGTGAATTAGTATACTTCGCATTTGTATACTCCACCATCATAATTGTGCTCATTGAGCTTTTCAATTTGAAAACTTTGACTCATCGTTTACAATTCTTAATTCATTTTCGTATTCTGTTAGACCTGGGCCCATAACCAATGTTAGGTAGAAAAATGTCTCCACAGTGAAATTGTAAATAAGAACACAAGACGAATTAATATGTACAAGTCAAAGTTTTATTCAGAGCAAGCGGAAAAAGGAAGTGAGGAAAAAATCGTAGTAGTTAGAGTTGGAACAAAGCTAGAGATGGATAATCATAAAGCTATAAATCGATAAAATGTAATTTGCATATTAAACTATTTCCACAAATGTAAATAGTATATTTCCATAATTTCAACATACACGCACACAGTCAGGCCATGCTAAGGTGAGAAAATCGGCAGAGTCTCTGGGTTTCGACAGAATCATCAGCAGAGTCATCAACAGAGTTTTCGACAGGATTAATAGTATCCTCAACAGCATAGTTCGGAGAGAATTATTAATGAAGTCAGCTACTGAGTTACCGACAGAGCTAGCAATAGCGTCATCAACGGAGCCATCGACAGAGTCGCATATAGAAATTAGTTTTATTAAAATAAAAATTTTTACAAGAGAGAAGAAAAAGAGCTAAAGTTACCAGAAGCAGATAGAGCGAGTCAAGGTCATTAGTGAGACTGTAACCTACGCACTTCAAGTTGAACGGGACCTGGGTATGGGTAACCTAAAAATCCACCACTCTCACTCAAAGCAGCAGAGTGAAAGAGACGGAAGAGTAAAGCACAAGGGGCCATTTAAGTCCAAGCATATGCACTGGAAAAGGCAGTCAGAGTTTGGAACTCAACAAGAAAACATCGAGGGAAAAAATTGCTTCAATCCGGAAGGATAACAACTGGATAAGGATCATCAACAGGGCTACTCATCAATACAAGGATTAACAACGGAAGGATCAACAAGGACATAGGACAAGGACATACAGCTATATGATATAGCTACCCGATCCTTATCAAATTTTGCACAGTCATTGACAGATATATTTAACTAATAAATGTTTAATTTGAAAGCAATCGCGTCAAAAGTAACGAAGTAATTGACAAAAGTCATTGTTTTCGAAAGATCGTTCCTATGGGAGCTATATGATATAGTCACCCGATCTTGATCAAATTTTGCATATGTGAAATTAACTTAACAATATTAAATTTCATGATAATAGCTCAGAAAATAACGTAAAAAAAGTTATTAAGAAAAGTCACTGTTCGTGACTTTGCCATTTGTATGGGAGCTATATGATATAGTGATCCGATACGGCCGAGTTGGAAGTCCTTTGTGACGAATTCGGATTAGACACCGGTGGAATAGTCGAAGACCTAAGAAATCGTTTCCGCGAGTTCGTCTCAAGGGAGGATCATCATCCTGAGGTATTGAGTCGACTTGCCGAAATCGAAGTCCAATTTAGTGCCGGGGACAAGAAATTAGATGTAAAACCACAGTCTAGAGCACCGTCGCCTACTCCCGAAGGAATTCTTTCTCAACTACCGGTGCCACAAGACACTAACTATCGATCTGAATCGCATTCTGGTTCTCGTTCCGGTTCTCCGACACCTTTCGGTATGCCTGGCTCATAGATCAACATCGAGCCCAGTGAGCGGAATCGAGTCCATGAATCTATGGTAGGCCGTACTACTGGGAGCTATGCCTCGATCGTGGAACGTATAACTAAATGGGGAATTGCCTTTAGCGGATCTACCGATCCTATCTATTTCATAGAGCAAATCTCTATTTGCTCTAAATCTCTATATCTCTGGTCTCTACCAGAGCCGCGACGTACCGTTTGAGTATGGAGACTCTGCCTCCGATGATAGCCCTATTATTGACCGAACGGGCCGAAAGTTGGTGGCAAACCAGCGGTTATCCGGAGATAATATGGGTCGACTTCAAGTCCGAATTTTTAGAGTTCTTTCTACCCGTAATGAAGAGAGCTACTCGACTAAGAGGATCTACGAAAATCTATTACCAGACTACTGTATACCCGACGAAATGATTTCCAAACGTTACCCGGCTTAACCAAGTTGGTGGTAAATTATGAGACAATCCGATTGGAGCAAGGCAGCGATGACTCAGCGCATTCTTGGAAAAGGAGCAACGCCGTTCAAAATAAGCCCTTGGATCATATAACTTTCAGCCTAAACGGGACTGCGATATATCAACTTTCTGAAGTACTCGTGGATACCAGCACAGCTTGCCGCAAATGTGCGAGAGCTGCCCACTTCGCACGAGAATGTACGAAGCCCCATGTGTTGTTTTGTTGGCAATGCGGACGAAGGGGGGTACGTACTATCGAATGTTGCCGTCGTTGGGAAACGGGCCAAACCTCCGTCTCAATCTGGGCCAGACGGAGGGACCAGACCAGGACTTCAGCCCAGTAACCCCCTCCTCCCTTCATGTCTTCGTCAATAGAAAACCAATGGTGGCTACCTTGGATTCAGGAGCGAACAAGAGTTTCATAAACGAGGAAGTGGCTCTTCAGCACTTTGCTTCGTCCCTGCTGGAGACATTCATACTAATATTAACCTTGCCGATATTACTCGTGCAGCGATCAAAAGTTCTCTCAGGGCAAGCATCAGTCTCGGGGCACAGACCGTACATATGACATTGTTAGCGATGCCATCGATGATGGACCCTCTTATTCTGGGAGTGGATTTCCTTCGGAACATAGGAACTTCTATACGTTGTGGAGGTTATCTGTTACAGTTGCCCCCTTTCGATAAGCCCCACAGTCCCATCAATTCTACAATTCAGCCATCGCTAGTGGCGGATGACCACACGCAGCCTGATGCTCATATAAATCAACCCAAGGATACCTCTGACTCTCAGTATAGCAACAAACCAGTATGTCAGGCAGGCTCAGTCTTGCCGCCTCCAACACCTGACGCTGTCCTTAAAAACCCATTACGCCAGCCCAGCAGCAAAAAGGAACCGGTAACCGAGATGGACGCCCGATTAGCCTCAGTAGAAGCTGAGATCCGTGACGAGAACTTGAAGCCAGAACAATCATCTAGTATGGAACGGGAGACATTAGAGCCGGAACTTCAAGCTATTCTTGACGCGGAAATCACTAAGTTCGATGGACTCAAAGGTGTTACCCAAATAGCACAACATGTCATTTTTTTGAAGCACGATCGACCCATGAAGCAGAGGTACTATCCCCGTAATCCGTCCCAACAACAAATTATCAACGAAACAGTAGACGCACTGAGCCCTCACGGCTCACCAATCGTTTTGATAGGTAAGAAAACTGGTGATACTCGCATGTGTATAGATTTTTGGCAACTGAACGCTCAGTCAGTGCGTGACGCATACCCTTTGCCTCATTTACACCATATCCTGGAGAAATTGAGGAACGCGATATACATCTCTACTCTAGATTTAAAGAGTGGGTATTGGCAAATACCCTTAGAGGTCAAAAGTAGAGAGTGTACAGCTTTCACAGTGCCCGGACGCGGATTATTCCAGTGGAAAGTCATGCCCTTCGGCTTACACTCCGCATCCGCCACATTCCAGAGGGCTTTGGATAGCGTGATTGGACCCGAAATGGAACCACATGCCTTCGCTTATCTAGAGGATATTATCGTAATCGGAAAGACGCTCGAGGAACACCTCTCACACCTGATTGAAGTCTTTCGACGTCTACGAGAAGCCAATTTAAGAATCAACCGAGAAAAATGTCGTTTCTCGACCCGTCTCGAAGAGTCATTGATTACGCTAGTCGACGTCTCTTGAATCATTTTTTGAAACGAGTTTGGTGCAATTTTTAATCCATATGGTAATCGCTTGAATATGAATGAGCCCTTATCTGTGGAAAATGATGTTATGTCCCGAGAGTTTTCTTCTAATTCTACTTGATGAAATCCTGACATTAAGTCTAAACAAGAGAAGTATTTAGCGCGTCCTAGTTGGTCGAGGATATCGTCCATTCTGGGTAGTGGGAATGTATCCGCTACTAGTTGTTTGTTAATTTTTCTATAATCAACTACCAATCTCCACCGTTTTTCCTTGCTGCCAGGTAGCGACTTTTTAGGAACCAATAAAATCGGACTATTCAACTCAGACATTGATGGTTCAATAATATCATCATTGATCAATTTGTCCACTTGTTTATTGATTTCGTTTTTTTGACTGTGTGCTATCCTGTAGTTTTTGGTGTAGACTGGATGTGTCTTTGAGTCTTAATTTTTATACCCTTGCAGAGGGTATTATAAAATTGGTCAGATGTTTGTAACGCACAGAAGGAGACGTTTCCGACACCATAAAGTATAAATATTCTTGATCAGCATGAGAAGCTGAGTCGATATAGCCATGTCCGTCTGTCCGTCCGTCTGTGCGTATGTTTTACTCAGCCGTCTTAAGAGCTATCGGGCTGAAATTTTTTTCCGTGGTTTTTTATTACCCGGGAAAAATAAAGTATGAAAACCATAAGGATCGGACCACTATATCATATAGCTCTAGAAGAACTAGAAGAAACATTTTCATAAAAATCGGAGTATGCTATGAAATTTACATATGTGATAATATTGGCTATAAAACCCCAGATCGCAAAATTTGAATGTGATCGGATAAATATAACACACACAGACACAATGCTACGTGAACTGTATGTGTATGCGTGCGTTGCTTTGCTTTAAGAATAAGGGAAGAAGAAGAACAAATTGTAAAATAGAGAGTAAAATTGTTTTGTTTGTATATTGATGAATTGAGTTGCAGAAAACAAATTTTTAACATGTAAAACTTCGGCATAGCCGATCTTAGCTTCTTTGATATTTGTTTATAGAAATTGTTGGAGGATATTTGTTCAGATTCTATTGCTAATACATCATCAAATTCTGAGCATAATTTAGTCTAGTTTGTTCATTATTGTGGATTTATGTTTTGAATCATGGTGTTTGTCTATTTTTAAGATTTCATAATCGGACAGTTTTTCATTTAATAGGTTTATATTTGTAATTTGCACGTCTTTGTTGTTCGTATTTAATATGCGGACATATGGGTTAGACTTAGAAGCAATTGTGTTTGCGACGAATACCCCCGGGTGTAATTCTTGATTAGGGATAAAGATGTTATTATTGTTTGATATTGCAATGCGTACAATTTTTTCTGTTCTAGGTGGGATATGGAATACATGTGTGGTTTGACTGATCCCTATATTGATTATAATTTTATATCTTGATTTATATGGATCTATTATGTGACGAATCACATTATCATTGCAATTTAAACTACCCCCATGTAGGGCGCCTTCGTTTTTACTCTTATTTTTTAATACGCCCATGGAGGGCACATTAAATATCCCAAAATGAAAACTAACTGTAGTTCTTTTTTCTAATAGTCAATACTTACGATCGACACCTCCCTCTCTTTCTAGCTACCGTCTTGATGCGGCTGCAGCGTCGACGCGTTGCGGAGAGAACAACCTCCCGACAGCGGACTCTGCGCCGCAAGCCGAGCTAAAGAGACCATGAGAAAATCGAAAGTGAGAGAGAGAGACGGCGATCGTGACGCGTGCCAAAGCACAAGACGCATCGTATGTTTTCACCGTTAGGACATAAGTAGGCCGAGCAAGGACGGGTTTCAACAGAGAGTTAGAATTAGGAGAAAATCACTTCGCCAGTGACCACGAGAGTGCAAAGGTAAAAAGTGAGCAAACAGCAGCAGAAAACAAGGACATAGAACCATATGCAACCATCAAGTGAAATCCAGGATTAGCAGGTGAGACCGTGTCCAAAGTTCCCCCCCTTGTTTTGCTTGAGTGCGGTAGGGACCCAAATTGCAACAGATGTTTAGAATTAATTAATTATCAATAAACTCTATACTATGATCGTTTAACACACCTGGCATTATTTTTTTATTCGTCACCGAATCTATGTATACCCTTTCCCTTCCCTTTTCCTTGGCCACTTAACTATTTGAGTGGAGCCGAAGGATCAGCGGACTTCGGCAGGGTGAGCTATTCTCCTGCAGACGAAGTCAGTCGCTGGTCTCTAGGCTCAGTCACTCAAGGTGAGGAGGCAACGGATCTTGGCGAAGCGGGCTTCGCTTGGCAGACGAGATCAGTCGTTGCAGTTCCTCTTAACCATCCCTTTCTAATAACCACACTAACATTACCTTTCACGCTTCCCTTTCCCAGTCCAAGAGGCAACGGATCTTGGCCAAGCGGGCTTCGCTTGGCAGACGAGATCAGTCGTTGCTACTCCTCTTGGACTCTCCTTCTACTCCTTTCCCTTCCCTTTCCTCCCTTCATGTAGTCTCAGTCCCTATCATAATACTCCAGATCAAATAAATGTTCTGTAACGGGACTTGGGACTGAGAACTGTACCCCACCCAGAGCTTCCTTACAGATGGCGGCCCGAGCAGGGACCTTGATGAGTATTATGAGGGAAATATTAAAATATATATATGTAATGGAATGTAGTGTTTTATTTGTATAAAAACAAATAGAGAGTTTTAATGCTATATCAGTTTACAAAAACAAAATAGTT